>NC_092343.1:347860546-348164593 GCF_046630445.1 Rutidosis leptorrhynchoides
AAGAGCTGATCATTGGAGTGTATATACCAATAGTACATACATCTAAAAGCTGTGTATTGTACGAGTACGAATACGGGTGCATACGAGTAGAATTGTTGATGAAACTGAACGAGAATGTAATTGTAAGCATTTTTGTTAAGTAGAAGTATTTTGATAAGTGTATTGAAGTCTTTCAAAAGTGTATAAATACATATTAAAACACTACATGTATATACATTTTAACTGAGTCGTTAATTCATCGTTAGTCGTTACATGTAAGTGTTGTTTTGAAACCTTTAGGTTAACGATCTTGTTAAATGTTGTTAACCCAATGTTTATAATATCAAAAGAGATTTTAAATTATTATATTATCATGATATTATGATATATAATATATCTCAGTATGATGTATATACAGTTAAATGTCGTTACAACGATAATCGTTACATATATGTCTCATTTCGAAATCATTAAGTTAGTAGTCTTATTTTTACATATGTATTTCATTGTTAATACACTTAATAATATATTTACTTATCATTTAACATAATTAACCAAGTGTATCAATATCTTAATATGATTCATATGTACCTAGTAAGACGTTGTTATAACGATAATCGTTATATATATCGTTTTCGAGTTTCTTAAATTAATAGTCTCATTTTTATGTATATAACTCATTGTTAAAATACCTAATGAGATACATACTTATAATAAAAACATGTTAACTATATATATAACCATATATATGTCATCGTATAGTTTTTACAAGTTTTAACGTTCGTGAATCACCGGTCAACTTGGGTGGTCAATTGTCTATATGAAACATATTTCAATTAATCAAGTCTTAACAAGTTTGATTGCTTAACATGTTGGAAACATTTAATCATGTAAATATCAATCTCAATTAATATATATAAACATGGAAAAGTTCGGGTCACTACAAGTATAACAACAACAACAATTACAATAACAATCGCAACAATTATCCCAACAACCGCAACAACAATCGCAACAATAACCGCAATCCTAACAATAACTATAACAAACATCCCAACAACAACAACAACTACAACAACCATTTCAACAACAATAACAATCCCAACAACAACCTCAATAACAACAACGGCAACAAAAACCAAAAACAGCCATGAAATAGGTGTGAAGAAAATCATCAGGGGTTTTGCACGACATTTTGCAACAGGTGTAAAAGAAATGGTCATAGCGCGACAAAGTGTGAGGTCTACGGACCAAAGTTTAACAGAACTAAAGGAACAAATAATGTCGGAACAAGTAATGCCGAAACGAATAGTGTCGGAGCAAGTAATACCAACGCTGTTTGTTATAAATGTGGAAAACCGGGCCACATTATTAGAAATTGCCCGAATCAGGGGAATACTAATGGGCAGGGCCGTGGAAGAGTTTTCAATATTAATGCAGCAGAAGCACAGGAAGACCCGGAGCTTGTTACGGGTACGTTTCTTATTGACGATAAATCTGCTTATGTTTTATTTGATTAGGGTGCAGATTGAAGCTATATGAGTAGAGAATTTTGTGCTAAATTAAGTTGCCCATTGACGCCTTTGGATAGTAAATTTTTACTCGAATTAGCAAACGGTAAATTAATTTCAGCAGATAATATATGTCGGGAGAGAGAAATTAAACTGGGGGATGAAACGTTTAAAATTGATTTAATACCAGTCGAGTTAGGAAGTTTTGATGTAATAATTGGCATGGACTAGTTGAAAAAGGTGAGAGCAGAGGTCGTTTGTTACAAAAATGCGATTCGCATTATGCGTGAAAAAGGAAAACCTTTAATGGTGTACGGAGAAAAGAACATAGTTAAATTAAATCTGATTAGTAGTTTGAAGACGCAAAAACTAATAAGAAAATGTTGTTACGTCATTCTAGCACACATCGAGGAAGTTAAACCTGAAGAAAAGAACATCAGTGATGTTCCCGTCGCAAAAGAATTTCCCGATGTATTTCCGAAAGAATTACCGGGATTACCCCCACATCGATCCGTTGAATTTCAAATAGACCTTGAAATGTCCCGTTCTTATTGATTAAAAACGTTCCATATTAATTGATTTCGTTGCGAGGTTTTGACCTCTATATGAGACGTTTTTCAAAGACTGCATTCATTTTTAAAACAAACCATAACCTTTATTTCATAGATAAAGGTTTTAAAAAGCTTTACGTAGATTTTCAAATAATGATAATCTAAAATATCCTGTTTACACACGACCATTACATAATGGTTTACAATACAAATATGTTACAACAAAATAAGTTTCTTGAATGCAGTTTTTACACAATATCATACAAGCATGGACTCCAAATCTTGTCCTTATTTAAGTATGCGACAGCGGAAGCTCTTAATAATCACCTGAGAATAAACATGCTTAAAACGTCAACAAAAATGTTGGTGAGTTATAGGTTTAACCTATATATATCAAATCATAATAATAGACCACAAGATTTCATATTTCAATACACATCCCATACATAGAGATAAAAATCATTCATATGGTGAACACCTGGTAACCGACATTAACAAGATGCATATATAAGAATATCCCCATCATTCCGGGACACCCTTCGGATATGATATAAATTTCGAAGTACTAAAGCATCCGGTACTTAGGATGGGGTTTGTTAGGCCCAATAGATCTATCTTTAGGATTCGCGTCAATTAGGGTGTCTGTTCCCTAATTCTTAGATTACCAGACTTAATAAAAAGGGGAATATTCGATTTCGATAATTCAACCATAGAATGTAGTTTCACGTACTTGTGTCTATTTTGTAAATCATTTATAAAACCTGCATGTATTCTCATCCCAAAAAATATTAGATTTTAAAAGTGGGACTATAACTCACTTTCACAGATTTTTACTTCGTCGGGAAGTAAGACTTGGCCACTAGTTGATTCACGAACCTATAACAATATATACATATATATCAAAGTATGTTCAAAATATATTTACAACACTTTTAATATATTTTGATGTTTTAAGTTTATTAAGTCAGCTGTCCTCGTTAGTAACCTACAACTAGTTGTCCACAGTTAGATGTACAGAAATAAATCGATAAATATTATCTTGAATCAATCCACGACCCAGTGTATATGTGTCTCAGTATTGATCACAACTCAAACTATATATATTTTGGAATCAACCTCAACCCTGTATAGCTAACTCCAACATTCACATATAGAGTGTCTATGGTTGTTCCGAAATATATATAGATGTGTCGACATGATAGGTCGAAACATTGTATACGTGTCTATGGTATCTCAAGATTACATAATATACAATACAATTTGATTAAGTTATGGTTGGAATAGATTTGTTACCAATTTTCACGTAGCTAAAATGAGAAAAATTATCCAATCTTGTTTTACCCATAACTTCTTCATTTTAAATCCGTTTTGAGTGAATCAAATTGCTATGGTTTCATATTGAACTCTATTTTATGAATATAAACAGAAAAAGTATAGGTTTATAGTCGGAAAAATAAGTTACAAGTCGTTTTTGTAAAGGTAGTCATTTCAGTCGAAAGAACGACGTCTAGATGACCATTTTAGAAAACATACTTCCACTTTGAGTTTAACCATAATTTTTGGATATAGTTTCATGTTCATAATAAAAATCATTTTCTAAGAATAACAACTTTTAAATCAAAGTTTATCATAGTTTTTAATTAACTAACCCAAAACAGCCCGCGGTGTTACTACGACGGCGTAAATCCGATTTTACGGTGTTTTTCGTGGTTCCAGGTTTTAAATCATTAAGTTAGCATATCATATAGATATAGAACATGTGTTTAGTTGATTTTAAAAGTCAAGTTAGAAGGATTAACTTTTATTTGCGAACAAGTTTAGAATTAACTAAACTATGTTCTAGTGATTACAAGTTTAAACCTTCGAATAAGATAGCTTTATATGTATGAATCGAATGATGTTATGAACATCATTACTACCTTAAGTTCCTTGGATAAACCTACTGGAAAAGAGAAAAATGGATCTAGCTTCAATGGATCCTTGGATGGCTCGAAGTTCTTGAAGCAGAATCAAGACACGAAAACAAGTTCAAGTAAGATCATCACTTGAAATAAGATTGTTATAGTTATAGAAATTGAACCAAAGTTTGAATATGATTATTACTTTGTATTAGAATGATAACCTACTGTAAGAAAAAAAGATTTCTTGAGGTTGGATGATCACCTTACAAGATTGAAAGTGAGCTAGCAAACTTGAAAGTATTCTTGATTTTATGTAACTAGAACTTGTAGAATTTATGAAGAACACTTAGAAATTGAAGATAGAACTTGAGAGAGATCAATTAGATGAAGAAAATTGAAGAATGAAAGTGTTTGTAGGTGTTTTTGGTCGTTGGTGTATGGATTAGATGTAAAGGATATGTAATTTTGTTTTCATGTAAATAAGTCATGAATGATTACTCATATTTTTGTAATTTTATGAGATATTTCATGCTAGTTGCCAAATGATGGATCTCACATGTGTTAGGTGACTCACATGGGCTGCTAATAGCTGATCATTGGAGTGTATATACCAATAGTACATACATCTAAAAGCTGTGTATTGTACGAGTACGAATACGGGTGCATACGAGTAGAATTGTTGATGAAACAGAACGAGGATGTAATTGTAAGCATTTTTGTTAAGTAGAAGTATTTTGATAAGTTTATTGAAGTCTTTCAAAAGTGTATAAATACATATTAAAACACTACATGTATATACATTTTAACTGAGTCGTTAAGTCATCGTTAGTCGTTACATGTAAGTGTTGTTTTGAAACCTTTAGGTTAACGATCTTGTTTAATGTTGTTAACCCAATGTTTATAATATCAAATAAGATTTTAAATTATTATATTATCATGATATTATCATGTATGAATATCTCTTAATATGATATATATACATTAAATGTCTTTACAACGATAATCGTTACATATATGTCTAGTTTAAAAATCATTAAGTTAGTAGTCTTGTTTTTACATATGTAGTTCATTGTTAATATACTTAATGATATGTTTACTTATCATAGTATCATGTTAAGTATATATATATCCATATATATGTCATCATATAGTTTTTACAAGTTTTAACGTTCGTGAATCACCGGTCAACTTGGGTGGTCAATTGTCTATATGAAACATATTTCAATTAATCAAGTCTTAACAAGTTTGATTGCTTAACATGTTGGAAACATTTAATCATGTAAATATCAATCTCAATTAATATATATAAACATGGAAAAGTTCGGGTCACTACAGTACCTACCCGTTAAATAAATTTCGTCCCGAAATTTTAAGCTTTTGAAGGTGTTGACGAATCTTCTGGAAATAGATGCGGGTATTTCTTCTTCATCTGATCTTCACGCTCCCAGGTGAACTCGGGTCCTCTACGAGCATTCCATCGAACCTTAACAATTGGTATCTTGTTTTGCTTAAGTCTTTTAACCTCACGATCCATTATTTCGACGGGTTCTTCGATGAATTGGAGTTTTTCGTTGATTTGGATTTCATCTAACGGAATAGTGAGATCTTCTTTAGCAAAACATTTCTTCAAATTCGAGACGTGGAAAGTGTTATGTACATCCTTGAGTTGTTGAGGTAACTAAAGTCGGTAAGCTACTGGTCCGACACGATCAATAATCTTGAATGGTCCAATATACCTTGGATTTAATTTCCCTCATTTACCAAATCGAACAACGCCTTTCTAAGGTGCAACTTTAAGCATGACCATCTCTCCAATTTCAAATTCTATATCTTTTCTTTTAATGTCAGCGTAGCTCTTTTGTCGACTTTGGGCGGTTTTCAACCGTTGTTGAATTTGGATGATCTTCTCGGTGGTTTCTTGTATAATCTCTGGACCCGTAATCTGTCTATCCCCCACTTCACTCCAACAAATCGGAGACCTGCACTTTCTACCATAAAGTGCTTCAAACGGCGCCATCTCAATGCTTGAATGGTAGCTGTTGTTGTCGGAAAATTCTGCTAACGGTAGATGTCGATCCCAACTGTTTCCGAAATCAATAACACATGCTCGTAGCATGTCTTCAAGCATTTGTATCGTCCTTTCACTCTGCCCATCAGTTTGTGGATGATAGGCAGTACTCATGTCTAGACGAGTTCCTAATGCTTGCTGTAATGTCTGCCAGAATCTTGAAATAAATCTGCCATCCCTATCAGAGATAATAGAGATTGGTATTCCATGTCTGGAGATGACTTCCTTCAAATACAGTCGTGCTAACTTCTCCATCTTTTCATCTTCTCTTATTGGCAGGAAGTGTGCTGATTTGGTGAGACGATCAACTATTACCTAAATAGTATCAAAACCACTTGCAGTCCTTGGCAATTTAGTGATGAAATCCATGGTAATGTTTTCCCATTTCCATTCCGGGATTTCGGGTTGTTGAAGTAGACCTGATGGTTTCTGATGCTCAGCTTTGACCTTAGAACACGTCAAACATTCTCCTACGTATTTAGCAACATCGGCTTTCATACCCGGTCACCAAAAATGTTTCTTGAGATCCTTGTACATCTTCCCCGTTCCAGGATGTATTGAGTATCTGGTTTTATGAGCTTCTCTAAGTACCATTTCTCTCATATCTCCAAATTTTGGTACCCAAATCCTTTCAGCCCTATACCGGGTTCCGTCTTCCCGAATATTAAGATGCTTCTCCGATCCTTTGGGTATTTCATCCTTTAAATTTCCCTCTTTTAAAACTCCTTGTTGCGCCTCCTTTATTTGAGTAGTAAGGTTATTATGAATCATTATATTCATAGATTTTACTCGAATGGGTTCTCTGTCCTTCCTGCTCAAGGCATCGGCTACCACATTTGCCTTCCCCGGGTGGTAACGAATCTCAAAGTCGTAATCATTCAACAATTCAATCCACCTACGCTGCCTCATATTCAGTTGTTTCTGATTAAATATGTGTTGAAGACTTTTGTGGTCGGTATATATAATACTTTTGACCCCATATAAGTAGTGCCTCCAAGTCTTTAATGCAAAAACAACCGCGCCTAATTCCAAATCATGCGTCGTATAATTTTACTCGTGAATCTTCAATTGTCTAGACGCATAAGAAATCACCTTCGTTCGTTGCATTAATACACAACCGAGACCTTACTTTGATGCGTCACAATAAATCACAAAATCATCATTCCCTTCAGGCAATGACAATATAGGTGCCGTAGTTAGCTTTTTCTTCAATAACTGAAAAGCGTTCTCTTGTTCATCATTCCATTCAAATTTCTTCCCTTTATGCGTTAATGCAGTCAAGGGTTTTGCTATTCTGGAAAAGTCTTGGATGAACCTTCTGTAGTAACCAGCTAGTCCTAAAAACTGGCGTATGTGTTTCGGAGTTTTTGGGGTTTCCCACTTTTCAACAGTTTCTATTTTTGCCGGATCCACCTTAATACCTTCTTTGTTCACTATGTGACCGAGGAATTGAACTTCTTCCAACCAAAATGCACACTTTGAAAATTTAGCGTACAATTCTTCCTTCCTCAATACTTCTAACACCTTTCTCAAATGTTCACCGTGTTCTTGGTCATTCTTTGAGTAAATAAGTATGTCATCAATGAAAACAATGACAAACTTGTCAAGGTATGGTCCACACACTCGGTTCATAAGGTCCATGAACACAGATGGTGCATTAGTTAAACCAAACGGCATGACCATAAACTCGTAATGACAGTAACGTGTTCTGAAAGCAGTCTTTGGAATATCATCTTCTTTCACCCGCATTTGATGATACCCGGAACGTAAGTCAATCTTTGAATAAACAGACGAGCCTTGTAGTTGATCAAATAAGTCGTCGATTCTCGGTAGTGGGTAGCGGTTCTTGATGGTAAGTTTGTTCAACTCTCGGTAGTCGATACACAACCTGAATGTACCATCTTTCTTCTTGACAAACAAAACAGGAGCTCCCCACGGTGATGTGCTTGGTCGAATGAAACCACGCTCTAAAAGTTCTTGTAATTGGCTTTGCAGTTCTTTCATCTCGCTGGGTGCGAGTCTGTAAGGAACACGAGCTATTGGTGCAGCTCCTGGTACAAGATCTATTTGAAATTCAACGGATCGATGTGGGGGTAATCCCGGTAATTCTTTCAGAAATACATCGGGAAATTCTTTTATAATGGGAACATCATTGATGCTCTTTTCTTCGGTTTGTACTTTCTCGACGTGTGCTAGAACAGCATAGCAACCTTTTCTTATTAGTTTTTGTGCCTTCAAATTACTAATAAGATGTAGCTTCGTGTTGCCCTTTTCTCCGTACACCATTAAGGGTTTTCCTTTTTCTCGTATAATGCGAATTGCATTTTTGTAACAAACGATCTCTGCTTTCACTTCTTTCAACAAGTCCATACCGATTATCACATCAAAACTCCCTAACCCTACTGGTATCAAGTCAATCTTAAATGTTTCGCTAACCAGTTTAATTTCTCGATTCCGACATATATTATCTGCTGAAATTAATTTACCATTTACTAATTCGAGTAAAAATTTACTATCCAAAGGCGTCAATGGACAACTTAATTTAGCACAAAAATCTCTACTCATATAGCTTCTATCCGCACCCGAATCAAATAAAACTTAAGCAGATTTATTGTCAATAAGAAACGTACCCGTAACAAGCTCCGGGTCTTCCTGTGCCTCTGCCGCATTAATATTGAAAACTCTTCCGCGGCCTTGTCCATTCGTGTTCTCCTGGTTTGGGCAATTTCTAATAATGTGGCCCGGTTTTCCACATTTATAACAAACTACATTGGCATAACTTGCTCCGACACTACTTGCTCCGCCATTACTCGTTCCGACACCATTTGTTCCTTTCGTTCTATTAACCCCTGGTCCGTAGACCTCACACTTCGCCGCGCTATGACCATTTCTTTTACACTTGTTGCAAAATTTGGTGCAGAACCCCGAGTGATACTTTTCACACCTTTGGCATAGCTGCTTCTGATTGTTGTTATTGTTGTTGTTGCGGTTATTATTGTTGTTGGGATGATTGTTGTAGTTGCTGTTGTTGTTGTTGTTGTTGTTGTTGTTGGGCCGTTTGTTGTAGTTGCGATTGATGTTGCGATTGTTGGGATAATTGTTGCGATTATTGTTGTAATTGCTGTTGTTGTTGTATTGGTGATTCTTATCACCGTTTTCCTCCCACTTCCTTTTGACTTGCTTCACATTGGCCTCTTCAGCAGTCTGTTCTTTAATTCTTTCTTCAATCTGGTTCACTAGTTTGTGAGCCATTCTACATGCCTGTTGTATGGAGGCGGGCTCGTGTGAACTTATATCTTCTTGGATTCTTTCCGGTAATCCTTTCACAAACGCGTCGATCTTCTCTTCCTCATCTTCGAATGCTCCCGGACACAATAGGCACAATTCTGTGAATCGTCTTTTGTACGTGGTAATATCAAATCCTTGGGTTCGTAACCCTCTAAGTTCTGTCTTGAGCTTATTGACCTCGGTTCTGGGACGGTACTTCTCGTTCATCAAGTGCTTGAATGCTGACCACGGTAGTGCGTACGCATCGTCTTGTCCCACTTGCTCTAGATAGGTATTCCACCATGTTAACGCAGAACCGGTGAAGTTATGCGTAGCGTACTTCACTTTGTCCTCTTCAGTACACTTACTTATGGCAAACACCGATTCGACCTTCTCGGTCCACCGTTTCAATCCGATCGGTCCTTCGGTTCCATCAAATTCCAAAGGTTTGCAGGCAGTGAAATTCTTTATAGGTGCATCCTACACGATTTCCTGTACTGCTAGATCCAAGGTTATTGTTGGTATGTAGCGCAGCCTGTACTGCGGCTATGTTTGAAGCTAGAAAAGTACGGAATTCCTCTTCATTCATATTCACGGTGTGTCGAGTAGTCGGTGCCATTTCCTTCAAAATAGTCAAATGGAACAAGTTAATCATACAGAATATTAAGAGTAGTTAATAGTATTTCGTAGCATAATATGAACTCATTTATAAAAGCTTTTTCTTCATATTAGCGTTTTATAAGTTTAAATTCGGGTAGTACCTACCCGTTAAGTTCATACTTAGTAGCTAATATACAATTCAACTACTACAATTCTATATGAAAAACTGATTATAATAATATTTCACGTACAAACTTTTACACAATATTTTACAAACTTACAATACCGCTTATTTTACATATAGCATGAAATATAGCACACAATAAATTTGATACAAGATGGTTGTGAAGATAATTCTAGCTAGTACACAAGTCGTTCAGCAAAGGCAATAAAGACACGTAATTCATACGTCCTGAAACAAGTCATGCATTCTGGTTTTACTAGGATTACTTCCCATCCTTGGTCTTGTGGAACATAACCGTTATGGCCGTTGATAAGACAGCGTGTTGTAACGTCGTCAAAGGGACGAGGGTTACGTAATGTCCAACAGTCCCGTAACAATCTAAAAACCTCATTTCTTACCCCAATTACCGACTCCGTCACTTGTGGGAACGTTTTGTTTAATAGTTGTAGCCCGATGTTCTTTTTCTCACTTTGGTGAGAAGCCAACATTACTAATCCGTAAGCATAACATGCTTCTTTATGTTGTATGTTAGCCGCTTTTTCTAAATCACGAAGTCCAATATTCGGATATATTGAGTCAAAATAATTTCTTAACCCATTGCATAAAATAGCATTTGGGTTCCCCTCAATATATGCGTCAAAGTAAACACATCGTAGCTTATGGATTTCCCAACGTGATATCCCCCATCTTTCGAACGAAAGCCTTTTATAAACCAAGGCATTCTTGGATCGTTCTTCGAATGTCTTACAAACTGATCTCGCCTTAAATTGTTGTGCCGAAGAATTCTGACCGACTCTAGACAAGATTTCATCAATCATGTCTCCGGGTAGGTCTCTTAAAATATTGGGTTGTCTATCCATTTTGTGTTTTTATACTGTAAAATAGACAAGAGTTAGATTCATAAAAAAATACTTATTAATACAAGCAATTTTTACATATATCATAAAGCATAAGCACACTATATTACATATATTACACCACACGAATACAACTATCTTATTCCGACTCGCTTGTTTCTTCTTCTTCGGTTTTGGTTGGTTTTGCCAAGTTTCTAGGGATATATGATGTTCCCCTAATACGAGCCGTCGTTTTCCACATTGGTTTAGAAAAACCTGGTGGTTTAGAGGTTCCCGGGTCATTGTTACAACTTAAGGACTTCGGGGGTTGACGATACATATAAAGTTCATCGGGGTTGGAATTAGATTTCTCTATTTTTACATCGGAGAATTGGTAATCCTCCCAATATTTTGTTACAACTTAAGGACTTCGGGGGTTAACATCATCGGAATTCTCGTCGGAATCTGATTCATCGTAGAATTGGTAATCCTCCCAATATTTTGCTTCCTTGGCGGAAACACCATTGACCATAATTAACCTTGGTCGGTTGGTTGAGGATTTTCTTTTACTTAACCATTTTATTATTTCCCCCACCGGTTCTATTTCTTCATCCGGTTCCGATTCTTCTTCCGGTTCCGATTCTTCTTTCGGTTCCGACTCTTCTTCCGGTTCCTCTTCGGGAACTTGTGAATCAGTCCACGAATCATTCCAATTTATATTTGACTCTTCATTATTATTAGGTGAGTCAATGGGACTTGTTCTAGAGGTAGACATCTATCACATAATATCAAACGTGTTAAGAGATTAATATATCACATAATATTCACATGTTAAAAATATATAGTTTCCAACAAAATTTGTTAAGTAATCATTTTTCAAGTAAACACGGTCGAAGTCCAGACTCACTAATGCATCCTAACAAACTCGATAAGACACACTAATGCAAAATTCTGGTTCTCTAAGACCAACGCTCGGATACCAACTGAAATGTCCCATTCTTATTGATTAAAAACGTTCCATATTAATTGATTTCGTTGCGAGGTTTTGACCTCTATATGAGACGTTTTTCAAAGACTGCATTCATTTTTAAAACAAACCATAACCTTTATTTCATAGATAAAGGTTTTAAAAAGCTTTACGTAGATTATCAAATAATGATAATCTAAAATATCCTGTTTACACACGACCATTACATAGTGGTTTACAATACAAATATGTTACAACAAAATAAGTTTCTTGAATGCAGTTTTTACACAATATCATACTAGCATGGACTCCAAATCTTGTCCTTATTTAAGTATGCGACAACGGAAGCTCTTAATAATCACCTGAGAATAAACATGCTTAAAACGTCAACAAAAATGTTGGTGAGTTATAGGTTTAACCTATATATATCAAATCATAATAATAGACCACAAGATTTCATATTTCAATACACATCCCATACATAGAGATAAAAATCATTCATATGGTGAACACCTGGTAACCGACATTAACAAGATGCATATATAAGAATATCCCCATCATTCCGGGACACCCTTCGGATATGATATAAATTTCGAAGTACTAAAGCATCCGGTACTTTGGATGGGGTTTGTTAGGCCCAATAGATCTATCTTTAGGATTCGCGTCAATTAGGGTGTCTGTTCCCTAATTCTTAGATTACCAGACTTAATAAAAAGGGGAATATTCGATTTTGATAATTCAACCATAGAATGTAGTTTCAAATACTTGTGTCTATTTTGTAAATCATTTATAAAACCTGCATGTATTCTCATCCCAAAAAATATTAGATTTTAAAAGTGGGACTATAACTCACTTTCACAGATTTTTACTTCGTCGGGAAGTAAGACTTCGCCACTGGTTGATTCACGAACCTATAACAATATATACATATATATCAAAGTATGTTCAAAATATATTTACAACACTTTTAATATATTTTGATGTTTTAAGTTTATTAAGTCAGCTGTCCTCGTTAGTAACCTACAACTAGTTGTCCACAGTTAGATGTACAGAAATAAATCGATAAATATTATCTTGAATCAATCCACGACCCAGTGTATACGTATCTCAGTATTGATCACAACTCAAACTATATATATTTTGGAATCAACCTCAACCCTGTATAGCTAACTCCAACATTCACATATAGAGTGTCTATGGTTGTTCCGAAATATATATAGATGTGTCGACATGATAGGTCGAAACATTGTATACGTGTCTATGGTATCTCAAGATTACATAATATACAATACAATTTGATTAAGTTATGGTTGGAATAGATTTGTTACCAATTTTCACGTAGCTAAAATGAGAAAAATTATCCAATCTTGTTTTACCCATAACTTCTTCATTTTAAATCCGTTTTGAGTGAATCAAATTGCTATGGTTTCATATTGAACTCTATTTTATGAATATAAACAGAAAAAGTATAGGTTTATAGTCGGAAAAATAAGTTACAAGTCGTTTTTGTAAAGGTAGTCATTTCAGTCGAAAGAACGACGTCTAGATGACCATTTTAGAAAAATACTTCCACTTTGAGTTTAACCATAATTTTTGGATATAGTTTCATGTTCATAATAAAAATCATTTTCTCAGAATAACAACTTTTAAATCAAAGTTTATCATAGTTTTTAATTAACTAACCCAAAACAGCCCGCGGTGTTACTACGACGGCGTAAATCCGATTTTACGGTGTTTTTCGTGTTTCCAGGTTTTCAATCATTAAGTTAGCATATCATATAGATATAGAACATATGTTTAGTTGATTTTAAAAGTCAAGTTAGAAGGATTAACTTTTATTTGCGAACAAGTTTAGAATTAACTAAACTATGTTCTAGTGATTACAAGTTTAAACCTTCGAATAAGATAACTTTATATGTATGAATCGAATGATGTTATGAACATCATTGAAATGTCCCGTTCTTATTGATTAAAAACGTTCCATATTAATTGATTTCGTTGCGAGGTTTTGACCTCTATATGAGACATTTTTCAAAGACTGCATTCATTTTAAAACAAACCATAACCTTTATTTCATCAATAACGGTTTAAAAAGCTTTACGTAGATTATCAAATAATGATAATCTAAAATATCCTGTTTACACACGACCATTACATAATGGTTTACAATACAAATATGTTACAACAAAATAAGTTTCTTGAATGCAGTTTTTACACAATATCATACAAGCATGGACTCCAAATCTCGTCCTTATTTAAGTATGCGACAGCGGAAGCTCTTAATAATCACCTGAGAATAAACATGCTTAAAACGTCAACAAAATTGTTGGTGAGTTATAGGTTTAACCTATATATATCAAATCGTAACAATAGACCACAAGATTTCATATTTCAATACACATCCCATACATAGAGATAAAAATCATTCATATGGTGAACACCTGGTAACCGACATTAACAAGATGCATATATAAGCATATCCCCATCATTCCGGGACACCCTTCGGATATGATATAAATTTCGAAGTACTAAAGCATCCGGTACTTTGGATGGGGTTTGTTAGGCCCAATAGATCTATCTTTAGGATTCGCGTCAATTAGGGTGTCTGTTCCCTAATTCTTAGATTACCAGACTTAATAAAAAGGGACATATTCGATTTCGATAATTCAACCATAGAATGTAGTTTCACGTACTTGTGTCTATTTTGTAAATCATTTATAAAACCTGCATGTATTCTCATCCCAAAAATATTAGATTTTAAAAGTTGGACTATAACTCACTTTCACAGATTTTTTTACTTCGTCGGGAAGTAAGACTTGGCCACTGGTTGATTCACGAACCTATAACAATATATACATATATATCAAAGTATGTTCAAAATATATTTACAACACTTTTAATATATTTTGATGTTTTAAGTTTATTAAGTCAGCTGTCCTCGTTAGTAACCTACAACTAGTTGTCCACAGTTAGATATACAGAAATAAATCGATAAATATTATCTTGAATCAATCCACGACCTAGTGTATACGTATCTCAGTATTGATCACAACTCAAACTATACATATTTTGGAATCAACCTCAACCCTGTATAGCTAACTCCAACATTCACATATAGAGTGTCTATGGTTGTTCCGAAATATATATAGATGTGTCGACATGATAGGTCGAAACATTGTATACGTGTCTATGGTATCTCAAGATTACATAATATACAATACAAGTTGATTAAGTTATGGTTGGAATATATTTGTTACCAATTTTCACGTAGCTAAAATGAGAAAAATTATCCAATCTTGTTTTACCCATAACTTCTTCATTTTAAATCCGTTTTGAGTGAATCAAATTGCTATGGTTTCATATTGAACTCTATTTTATGAATCGAAACAGAAAAAGTATAGGTTTATAGTCGGAAAAATAAGTTACAAGTCGTTTTTGTAAAGGTAGTCATTTCAGTCGAAAGAACGACGTCTAGATGACCATTTTAGAAAACATACTTCCACTTTGAGTTTAACCATAATTTTTGGATATAGTTTCATGTTCATAATAAAAATCATTTTCTCAGAATAACAACTTTTAAATCAAAGTTTATCATAGTTTTTTTTATTTAACTAACCCAAAACAGCCCGCGGTGTTACTACGACGGCGTAAATCCGGTTTTACGGTGTTTTTCGTGTTTCCAGGTTTTAAATCATTAAGTTAGCATATAATATAGATATAGAACATGTGTTTAGTTGATTTTAAAAGTCAAGTTAGAAGGATTAACTTTTGTTTGCGAACAAGTTTAGAATTAACTAAACTATGTTCTAGTGATTACAAGTTTAAACCTTCGAATAAGATAGCTTTATATGTATGAATCGAATGATGTTATGAACATCATTACTACCTTAAGTTCCTTGGATAAACCTACTGGAAAAGAGAAAAATGGATATAGCTTCAACGGATCCTTGGATGGCTCGAAGTTCTTGAAGCAGAATCATGACACGAAAACAAGTTCAAGTAAGATCATCACTTGAAATAAGATTGTTATAGTTATAGAAATTGAACCAAAGTTTGAATATGATTATTACCTTGTATTAGAATGATAACATACTGTAAGAAACAAAGATTTCTTGAGGTTGGATGATCACCTTACAAGATTGGAAGTGAGCTAGCAAACTTGAAAGTATTCTTGATTTTATGTAACTAGAACTTGTAGAATATATGAAGAACACTTAGAACATGAAGATAGAACTTGAGAGAGATCAATTAGATGAAGAAAATTGAAGAATTAAAGTGTTTGTAGGTGTTTTTGGTCATTGGTGTATGGATTAGATATAAAGGATATGTAATTTTGTTTTCATGTAAATAAGTCATGAATGATTACTCATATTTTTGTAATTTTATGAGATATTTCATGCTAGTTGCCAAATGATGGTTCCCACATGTGTTAGGTGACTCACATGGGCTGCTAAGAGCTGATCATTGGAGTGTATATACCAATAGTACATACATCTAAAAGCTGTGTATTGTACGAGTACGAATACGGGTGCATACGAGTAGAATTGTTGATGAAACTGAACGAGGATGTAATTGTAAGCATTTTTGTTAAGTAGAAGTATTTTGATAAGTGTATTGAAGTCTTTCAAAAGTGTATAAATACATATTAAAACACTACATGTATATACATTTTAACTGAGTCGTTAAGTCATCGTTAGTCGTTACATGTAAGTGTTGTTTTGAAACTTTTAGGTTAACGATCTTGTTAAATGTTGTTAACCCAATGTTTATAATATCAAATGAGATTTTAAATTATTATATTATCATGATATTATCATGTATGAATATCTCTTAATATGATATATATACATTAAATGTCTTTACAACGATAATCGTTACATATATGTCTCGTTTAAAAATCATTAAGTTAGTAGTCTTGTTTTTACATATGTAGTTCATTGTTAATATACTTAATGATATGTTTACTTATCATAGTATCATGTTAACTATATATATATATCCATATATATGTCATCATATAGTTTTTACAAGTTTTAACGTTCGTGAATCATCGGTCAACTTGGGTGGTCAATTGTCTATATGAAACATATTTCAATTAATCAAGTCTTAACAAGTTTGATTGCTTAACATGTTGGAAACATTTAATCATGTAAATATCAATCTCAATTAATATATATAAACATGGAAAAGTTCGGGTCACTACAGTACCTACCCGTTAAATAAATTTCGTCCCGAAATTTTAAGCTGTTGAAGGTGTTGACGAATCTTCTGGAAATAGATGCGGGTATTTCTTCTTCATCTGATCTTCACGCTCCCAGATGAACTCGGGTCCTCTACGAGCATTCCATCGAACCTTAACAATTGGTATCTTGTTTTGCTTAAGTCTTTTAACCTCACGATCCATTATTTCGACGGGTTCTTCGATGAATTGAAGTTTTTCGTTGATTTGGATTTCATCTAACCAAATAGTGAGATCTTCTTTAGCAAAACATTTCTTCAAATTCGAGACGTGGAAAGTGTTATGTACAGCTGCGAGTTTTTGAGGTAACTCAAGTCGGTAAGCTACTGGTCCGACACGATCAATAATCTTGAATGGTCCAATATACCTTGGATTTAATTTCCCTCGTTTACCAAATCGAACAACGCCTTTCCAAGGTGCAACTTTAAGCATGACCATCTCTCCAATTTCAAATTCTATATCTTTTCTTTTAATGTCAGCGTAGCTCTTTTGTCGACTTTGGGCGGTTTTCAACCGTTGTTGAATTTGGATGATCTTCTCGGTAGTTTCTTGTATAATCTCCGGACCCGTAATCTGTCTATCCCCCACTTCACTCCAACAAATCGGAGACCTGCACTTTCTACCATAAAGTGCTTCAAACGGCGCCATCTCAATGCTTGAATGGTAGCTGTTGTTGTAGGAAAATTCTGCTAACGGTAGATGTCGATCCCAACTGTTTCCGAAATCAATAACACATGCTCGTAGCATGTCTTCAAGCGTTTGTATCGTCCTTTCGCTCTGCCCATCAGTTTGTGGATGATAGGCAGTACTCATGTCTAAACGAGTTCCTAATGCTTGCTGTAATGTCTGCCAGAATCTTGAAATAAATCTGCCATCCCTATCAGAGATAATAGAGATTGGTATTCCATGTCTGGAGACGACTTCCTTCAAATACAGTCGTGCTAACTTCTCCATCTTGTCATCTTCTCTTATTGGTAGGAAGTGTGCGGATTTGGTGAGACGATCAACTATTACCCAAATAGTATCAAAACCACTTGCAGTCCTTGGCAATTTAGTGATGAAATCCATGGTAATATTTTCCCATTTCCATTCCGGGATTTCGGGTTGTTGAAGTAGACCTGATGGTTTCTGATGCTCAGCTTTGACCTTAGAACACGTCAAACATTCTCCTACGTATTTAGCAACATCGGCTTTCATACCTGGCCACCAAAAATGTTTCTTGAGATCCTTGTACATCTTCCCCGTTCCAGGATGTATTGAGTATCTGGTTTTATGAGTACCATTTCTCTCATATCTCCAAATTTTGGTACCCAAATCCTTTCAGCCCTATACCGGGTTCCGTCTTCCCGAATATTAAGATGCTTCTCCGATCCTTTGGGTATTTCATCCTTTAAATTTCCCTCTTTTAAAACTCCTTGTTGTGCCTCCTTTATTTGAGTAGTAATGTTATTATGAATCATTATATTCATAGATTTTACTGGAATGGGTTCTCTGTCCTTCCTGCTCAAGGCATCGGCTACCACATTTGCCTTCCCCGGGTGGTAACGAATCTCAAAGTCGTAATCATTCAATAATTCAATCCACCTACGCTGCCTCATATTCAGTTGTTTCTGATTAAATATGTGTTGAAGACTTTTGTGGTCGGTATATATAATACTTTTGACCCCATATAAGTAGTGCCTCCAAGTCTTTAATGCAAAAACAACCGCGCCTAATTCCAAATCATGCGTCGTATAATTTTTCTCGTGAATCTTCAATTGTCTAGACGCATAAGCAATCACCTTCGTTCATTGCATTAATACATAACCGAGACCTTGCTTTGATGCGTCATAATAAATCACAAAATCATCATTCCCTTCAGGCAATGACAATATAGGTGCCGTAGTTAGCTTTTTCTTCAATAACTGAAACGCTTTCTCTTGTTCATCCTTCCATTCAAATTTCTTCCCTTTATGCGTTAATGCAGTCAAGGGTTTTGCTATTCTGGAAAAGTCTTGGATGAACCTTCTGTAGTAACCAGCTAGTCCTAAAAACTGGCGTATGTGTTTCGGAGTTTTCGGGGTTTCCCACTTTTCAACAGTTTCTATCTTTGCCGGATCCACCTTAATACCTTCTTTGTTCACTATGTGACCGAGGAATTGAACTTCTTCCAACCAAAATGCAAACTTTGAAAACTTAGCGTACAATTCTTCCTTCCTCAATACTTCTAACACCTTTCTCAAATGTTCACCGTGTTCTTGGTCATTCTTCGAGTAAATAAGTATGTCATCAATGAAAATAATGACAAACTTGTCAAGGTATGGTCCACACACTCGGTTCATAAGGTCCATGAACACAGCTGGTGCATTAGTTAAACCAAACGGCATGACCATAAACTCGTAATGACCGTAACGTGTTCTGAAAGCAGTCTTTGGAATATCATCTTCTTTCACCCGCATTTGATGATACCCGGAACGTAAGTCAATCTTTGAATAAACAGACGAGCCTTGTAGTTGATCAAATAAGTCATCGATTCTCGGTAGTGGGTAGCGGTTCTTGATGGTAAGTTTGTTCAACTCTCGGTAGTCGATACACAACCTGAATGTACCATCTTTCTTCTTGACAAACAAAACAGGAGCTCCCCACGGTGATGTGCTTGGTCGAATGAAACCACGCTCTAAAAGTTCTTGTAATTGGCTTTGCAGTTCTTTCATCTCGCTGGGTGCGAGTCTGTAAGGAGCACGAGCTATTGGTGCAGCTCCTGGTACAAGATCTATTTGAAATTCAACGGATCGATGTGGGGGTAATCCCGGTAATTCTTTCAGAAATACATCGGGAAATTCTTTTGCAATGGGAACATCATTGATGCTCTTTTCTTCAGTTTGTACTTTCTCGACGTGTGCTAGAACAGCATAGCAACCTTTTCTTATTAGTTTTTGTGCCTTCAAATTACTAATAAGATGTAGCTTCGTGTTGCCCTTTTCTCCGTACACCATTAAGGGTTTTCCTTTTTCTCGTATAATGCGAATTGCATTTTTGTAACAAACGATCTCTGCTTTCACTTCTTTCAACCAGTCCATACCGATTATCACATCAAAACTCCCTAACTCTACTGGTATCAAATCAATTTTAAATGTTTTGCTAACCAGTTTAATTTCTCGATTCCGACATATATTATCTGCTGAAATTAATTTACCATTTGCTAATTCGAGTAAAAATTTACTATCCAAAGGCGTCAATGGGCAACTTAATTTAGCACAAAAATCTCTACTCATATAGCTTCTATCCGCACCCGAATCAAATAAAACGTAAGCAGATTTATTGTCAATAAGAAACGTACCCGTAACAAGCTCCGGGTCTTCCTGTGCCTCTGCCGCATTAATATTGAAAACTCTTCCGCGGCCTTGTCCATTCGTGTTCTCCTGGTTCGGGCAATTTCTAATAATGTGGCCCGGTTTTCCACATTTATAACAAACTACATTGGCATAGCTTGCTCCGACACTACTTGCTCCGCCATTACTCGTTCCGACACCATTTGTTCCTTTCGTTCTATTAACCCCTGGTCCGTAGACCTCACACTTCACCGCGCTATGACCATTTCTTTTACACTTGTTGCAAAATTTGGTGCAGAACCCCAAGTGATACTTTTCACACCTTTGGCATAGCTGCTTCTGATTGTTATTGTTGTTGCGGTTATTATTGTTGTTGGGATGATTGTTGTAGTTGCTGTTGTTGTTGTTGTTGTTGTTGTTGTTGTTGTTGTTGTTGTTGGGCCGTTTGTTGTAGTTGCGATTGATGTTGCGATTGTTGGGATAATTGTTGCGATTGTTGTTGTTGTTGTATTGGTGATTCTTATCACCATTTTCCTCCCACTTTCTTTTGACTTGCTTCACATTGGCCTCTTCAGCAGTCTGTTCTTTAATTCTTTCTTCAATCTGGTTCACTAGTTTGTGAGCCATTCTACATGCCTGTTGTATGGAGGCGGGCTCGTGTGAACTTATATCTTCTTGGATTCTTTCCGGTAATCCTTTCACAAACGCGTCGATCTTCTCTTCCTCATCTTCGAATGCTCCCGGACACAATAGGCACAATTCTGTGAATCGTCTTTCGTACGTGGTAATATCAAATCCTTGGGTTCGTAACCCTCTAAGTTCTGTCTTGAGCTTATTGTCCTCGGTTCTGGGGCGGTACTTCTCGTTCATCAAGCGCTTGAATGCTGACCACGGTAGTGCGTACGCATCATCTTGTCCCACTTGCTCTAGATAGGTATTCCACCATGTTAGCGCAGAACCTGTGAAGGTATGCGTAGCGTACTTCACTTTGTCCTCTTCAGTACACTTACTTATGGCAAACACCGATTCGACCTTCTCGGTCCACCGTTTC
The DNA here is from genome assembly GCF_046630445.1 of Rutidosis leptorrhynchoides. NCBI lineage: Eukaryota > Viridiplantae > Streptophyta > Magnoliopsida > Asterales > Asteraceae > Rutidosis > Rutidosis leptorrhynchoides. The sequence continues at coordinate 347,882,012 of NC_092343.1, forward strand.
AATCCGATCGGTCCTTCGGTTCCATCAAATTCCAAAGGTTTGCAGGCAGTGAATTCTTTGTAGGTGCATCCTACACGATTTCCTGTACTGCTAGATCCAAGGTTATTGTTGGTATGTAGCGCAGCCTGTACTGCGGCTATGTTTGAAGCTAGAAAAGTACGGAATTCCTCTTCATTCATATTCACGGTGTGTCGAGTAGTTGGTGCCATTTCCTTCAAAATAGTCAAATGGAACAAGTTAATCATACAGAATATTAAGAGTAGTTAATAGTATTTCGTAGCATAATATGAACTCATTTATAAAAGCTTTTTCTTCATATTAGCGTTTTATAAGTTTAAATTCGGGTAGTACCTACCCGTTAAGTTCATACTTAGTAGCTAATATACAATTCAACTACTACAATTCTATATGAAAAACTGATTATAATAATATTTCGCATTCAAACTTTTACACAATATTTTACAAACTTATAATACTGCTTATTTTACATATAGCATGAAATATAGCACACAATAAATTTGATACAAGATGGTTGTGAAGATAATTCTAGCTAGTACACAAGTCGTTCAGCAAAGGCAATAAAGACACGTAATTCATACGTCCAGAAACAAGTCATGCATTCTGGTTTTACTAGGATTACTTCCCATCCTTGGTCTTGTGGAACATAACCGTTATGGCTGTTGATAAGACAGCGTGTTGTAACGTCGTCAAAGGGATGAGGGTTACGTAATGTCCAACAGTCTCATAACAATCTAAAAACCTCATTTCTTACCCCAATTACCGACTCCGTCACTTGTGGGAACGTTTTGTTTAATAGTTGTAGCCCGATGTTCTTGTTCTCACTTTGGTGAGAAGCGAACATTACTAATCCGTAAGCATAACATGCTTCTTTATGTTGCATGTTAGCCGTTTTTTCTAAATCACGAAGTCCAATATTCGGATATATAGAGTCAAAATAATTTCTTAACCCATTGCGTAAAATAGCATTTGGGTTCCCCGCAATATATGCGTCAAAGTAAACACATCGTAACTTATGGATTTCCCAATGTGATATCCCCCATCTTTCGAACAAAAGCCTTTTATAAACCAAGGCATTCTTGGAACGTTCTTCGAATGTCTTACAAACTGATCTCGCCTTAAATAGTTGTGCCGAAGAATTCTGACCGACTCTAGACAAGATTTCATCAATCATGTCTCCGGGTAGGTCTCTTAAAATATTGGGTTGTCTATCCATTTTGTGTTTTTATACTGTAAAATAGACAAGAGTTAGATTCATAAAAAAATACTTATTAATACAAGCAATTTTTACATATATCATAAAGCATAAGCACACTATATTACTTATATTACACCACACGAATACAACTATCTTATTCCGACTCGCTTGTTTCTTCTTCTTCGGTTTTGGTTCGTTTTGCCAAGTTTCTAGGGATATATGATGTTCCCCTAATACGAGCCGTCGTTATCCACATTGGTTTAGAAAAACCTGGTGGTTTAGAGGTTCCCGGGTCATTGTTACAACTTTAGGACTTCGGGGGTTGACGATACATATAAAGTTCATCGGGGTTGGAATTAGATTTCTCTATTTTTATGCCCTTTCCCTTATTATTTTCTTTTGCCTTTTTAAATTCAGTTGGGGTAATTTCTATAACATCATCGGAATTCTCGTCGGAATCCGATTCATCGGAGAATTGGTAATCCTCCCAATATTTTGCTTCCTTGGCGGAAACACCATTGACCATAATTAACCTTGGTCGGTTGGTTGAGGATTTTCTTTTACTTAACCGTTTTATTATTTCCCCCACCGGTTCTATTTCTTCATCCGGTTCCGATTCTTCTTCCGGTTCCGATTCTTCTTCCGGTTCCGACTCTTCTTCCGGTTCCTCTTCGGGAACTTGTGAATCAGTCCACGAATCATTCCAATTTACATTTGACTCTTCATTATTATTAGGTGAGTCAATGGGTTGTTCTAGAGGTAGACATCTATCACATAATATCAAACGCGTTAAGAGATTAATATATCACATAATATTCACATGTTAAAAATATATAGTTTCCAACAAAATTTGTTAAGCAATCATTTTTCAAGTAAACACGGTCGAAGTCCAGACTCACTAATGCATCCTAACAAACTAGATAAGACACACTAATGCAAAATTCTGGTTCTCTAAGACCAACGCTCGGATACCAACTGAAATGTCCCGTTCTTATTGATTAAAAACGTTCCATATTAATTGATTTCGTTGCGAGGTTTTGACCTCTATATGAGACGTTTTTCAAAGACTGCATTCATTTTAAAACAAACCATAACCTTTATTTCATCAATAAAGGTTTAAAAATCTTTACGTAGATTATCAAATAATGATAATCTAAAATATCATGTTTACACATGACCATTACATAATGGTTTACAATACAAATATGTTACAACAAAATAAGTTTCTTGAATGCAGTTTTTACACAATATCATACAAGCATGGACTCCAAATCTCGTCCTTATTTAAGTATGCGACAGCGGAAGCTCTTAATAATCACCTGAGAATAAACATGCTTAAAACGTCAACAAAAATGTTGGTGAGTTATAGGTTTAACCTATATATATCAAATCGTAACAATAGACCACAAGATTTCATATTTCAATACACATCCCATACATAGAGATAAAAATCATTCATATGGTGAACACCTGGTAACCGACATTAACAAGATGCATATATAAGAATATCCCCATCATTCCGGGACACCCTTCGGATATGATATAAATTTCGAAGTACTAAAGCATCCGGTACTTTGGATGGGGTTTGTTAGGCCCAATAGATCTATCTTTAGGATTCGCGTCAATTAGGGTGTCTGTTCCCTAATTCTTAGATTACCAGACTTAATAAAAAGGGACATATTCGATTTCGATAATTCAACCATAGAATGTAGTTTCACGTACTTGTGTCTATTTTGTAAATCATTTATAAAACCTGCATGTATTCTCATCCCAAAAATATTAGATTTTAAAAGTGGGACTATAACTCACTTTCACAGATTTTTTTACTTCGTCGGGAAGTAAGACTTGGCCACTGGTTGATTCACGAACCTATAACAATATATACATATATATCAAAGTATGTTCAAAATATATTTTCAACACTTTTAATATATTTTGATGTTTTAAGTTTATTAAGTCAGTTGTCCTCGTTAGTAACCTACAACTAGTTGTCCACAGTTAGATATACAGAAATAAATCGATAAATATTATCTTGAATCAATCCACGACCCAGTGTATACGTATCTCAGTATTGATCACAACTCAAACTATACATATTTTGGAATCAACCTCAACCCTGTATAGCTAACTCCAACATTCACATATAGAGTGTCTATGGTTGTTCCGAAATATATATAGATGTGTCGACATGATAGGTCGAAACATTGTATACGTGTCTATGGTATCTCAAGATTACATAATATACAATACAAGTTGATTAAGTTATGGTTGGAATATATTTGTTACCAATTTTCACGTAGCTAAAATGAGAAAAATTATCCAATCTTGTTTTACCCATAACTTCTTCATTTTAAATCCGTTTTGAGTGAATCAAATTGCTATGGTTTCATATTGAACTCTATTTTATGAATCTAAACAGAAAAAGTATAGGTTTATAGTCGGAAAAATAAGTTACAAGTCGTTTTTGTAAAGGTAGTCATTTCAGTCGAAAGAACGACGACTAGATGACCATTTTAGAAAACATACTTCCACTTTGAGTTTAACCATAATTTTTGGATATAGTTTCATGTTCATAATAAAAATCATTTTCTCAGAATAAAAACTTTTAAATCAAAGTTTATCTTAGTTTTTTTTATTTAACTAACCCAAAACAGCCCGCGGTGTTACTACGACGGCGTAAATCCGGTTTTACGGTGTTTTTCGTGTTTCCAGGTTTTAAATCATTAAGTTAGCATATAATATAGATATAGAACATGTGTTTAGTTGATTTTAAAAGTCAAGTTAGAAGGATTAACTTTTGTTTGCGAACAAGTTTAGAATTAACTAAACTATGTTCTAGTGATTACAAGTTTAAACCTTCGAATAAGATAGCTTTATATGTATGAATCGAATGATGTTATGAACATCATTACTACCTTAAGTTCCTTGGATAAACCTACTGGAAAAGAGAAAAATGGATCTAGCTTCAACGGATCCTTGGATGGCTCGAAGTTCTTGAAGCAGAATCATGACACGAAAACAAGTTCAAGTAAGATCATCACTTGAAATAAGATAGTTATAGTTATAGAAATTGAACCAAAGTTTGAATATGATTATTACCTTGTATTAGAATGATAACCTACTGTAAGAAATAAAGATTTCTTGAGGTTGGATGATCACCTTACAAGATTGGAAGTGAGCTAGCAAACTTGAAAGTATTCTTGATTTTATGTAACTAGAACTTGTAGAATATATGAAGAACACTTAGAACTTGAAGATAGAACTTGAGAGAGATCAATTAGATGAAGAAAATTGAAGAATGAAAGTGTTTGTAGGTGTTTTTGGTCGTTGGTGTATGGATTTGATATAAAGGATATGTAATTTTGTTTTCATGTAAATAAGTCATGAATGATTACTCATATTTTTGTAATTTTATGAGATATTTCATGCTAGTTGCCAAATGATGGTTCCCACATTTGTTAGGTGACTCACATGGGCTGCTAAGAGCTGATCATTGGAGTGTATATACCAATAGTACATACATCTAAAAGCTGTGTATTGTACGAGTACGAATACGGGTGCATACGAGTAGAATTGTTGATGAAACTGAACGAGGATGTAATTGTAAGCATTTTTGTTAAGTAGAAGTATTTTGATAAGTGTATTGAAGTCTTTCAAAAGTGTATAAATACATATTAAAACACTACATGTATATACATTTTAACTGAGTCGTTAAGTCATCGTTAGTCGTTACATGTAAGTGTTGTTTTGAAACTTTTAGGTTAACGATCTTGTTAAATGTTGTTAACCCAATGTTTATAATATAAAATGAGATTTTAAATTATTATATTATCATGATATTATCATGTATGAATATCTCTTAATATGATATATATACATTAAATGTCTTTACAATGATAATCGTTACATATATGTCTCGTTTAAAAATCATTAAGTTAGTAGTCTTGTTTTTACATATGTAGTTCATTGTTAATATACTTAATGATATGTTTACTTATCATAGTATCATGTTAACTATATATATATCCATATATATGTCATCATATAGTTTTTACAAGTTTTAACGTTCGTGAATCATCGGTCAACTTGGGTGGTCAATTGTCTATATGAAACATATTTCAATTAATCAAGTCTTAACAAGTTTGATTGCTTAACATGTTGGAAACATTTAATCATGTAAATATCAATCTCAATTAATATATATAAACATGGAAAAGTTCGGGTCACTACAATCATTACTACCTTAAGTTCCTTGGATAAACCTACTGGAAAATTGAAAAATGGATCTAGCTTCAACGGATCTTTGGATGGCTCGAAGTTCTTGAAGCAGAATCATGACACGAAAACAAGTTCAAGTAAGATCATCACTTGAAATAAGATTGTTATAGTTATAGAAATTGAACCAAAGTTTGAATATGATTATTACCTTGTATTAGAATGATAACCTACTGTAAGAAACAAAGATTTCTTGAGGTTGGATGATCACCTTACAAGATTGGAAGTGAGCTAGCAAACTTGAAAGTATTCTTGATTTTATGTAACTAGAACTTGTAGAATTTATGAAGAACACTTAGAACTTGAAGATAGAACTTGAGAGAGATCAATTAGTTGAAGAAAATTGAAGAATGAAAGTGTTTGTAGGTGTTTTTGGTCGTTGGTGTATGGATTAGATATAAAGGATATGTAATTTTGTTTTCATGTAAATAAGTCATGAATGATTACTCATATTTTTGTAATTTTATGAGATATTTAATGCTAGTTGTCAAATGATGGTTCTCACATGTGTTAGGTGACTCACATGGGCTGCTAAGAGCTGATCATTGGAGTGTATATACCAATAGTACATACATCTAACGCACCAGCTGTGTTCATGGACCTCATGAACCGAGTGTGTGGGCCATATCTTGACAAGTTTGTCATTGTTTTCATCGATGACATACTTATTTACTCAAAGAATGACCAAGAGCACGAAGAACATTTGAAAAAAGTGCTAGAGTTGTTAAGAAAGGAAAAACTGTACGCTAAGTTTTCAAAGTGTGCATTTTGGTTGGAAGAAGTTCAATTCCTCGGTCACATATTGAACAAAGAAGGTATTCATGTGGATCCAGCAAACATTGAAACCGTTGAAAAGTGGGAAGCCGCGAAAACTCCAAAACACATACGCCAGTTTTTAGGACTAGCTGGTTACTATAGAAGGTTCATCGAAGACTTTTCCAGAATAGCAAAACCCTTAACTGCATTAACGCATAAAGGGAAGAAATTTGAATGGAAGGATGAACAAGAAAAAGCGTTTCAATTGTTGAAGAAAAAGTTAACTACGGCACCCATATTGTCATTGCCTGAAGGGAATGATGATTTTGTGATTTATTGTGACGCATCAAAGTAAGGTCTCGGTTGTGTATTAATGCAACGAACGAAGGTGATTGCTTATGCGTCTAGACAATTGAAGATTCACGAGTAAAATTATACGACGCATGATTTGGAATTAGGCGCGGTTGTTTTTGCATTAAAGACTTGGAGGCACTACTTATATGGGGTCAAAAGTATTATATATACCGACCACAAAAGTCTTCAACACATATTTAATCAGAAACAACTGAACATGAGGCAGCACAGGTGGATTGAATTGTTAAATGATTACGACTTTGAGATTCGTTACCACCCAGGGAAGGCAAATGTGGTAGCCGACGCCTTGAGCAGAAAGGACAGAGAACCCATTCGTGTAAAATCTATGAATATAATGATTCAAACTAACCTTACTACTCAAATAAAGGAGGCGCAACAAGGAGTTTTAAAAGAGGGAAACTTAAAGGATGAAATACCCAAAGGATCGGAGAAACATCTTAATAATCGGAAAGATGGAACCCGGTATAGGGCTGAAAAAATTTGGGTACCAAAATTTGGAGATATGAGAGAAATGGTACTTAGAGAAGCTCATAAAACCAGATACTCAATACATCCTGGAACGGGGAAGATGTACAAGGATCTGAAGAAACATTTTTGGTGGCCATGTATGAAAGCCGATGTTGCTAAATACGTAGGAGAATATTAGACGTGTTCTAAGGTCAAAGCTGAGCATCAGAAACCATCAGGTCTATTTCAACAATCCGAAATCCCGGAATGGAAATGGGAAAACATTACCATGGATTTCATCACTAAATTGCCAAGGACTGCAAGTGGTTTTGATACTATTTGGGTAATAGTTGATCGTCTCACCAAATCAGCACACTTACTGCCAATAAGAGAAGATGACAAGATGGAGAAGTTAGCACGACTGTATTTGAAGGAAGTCGTCTCCAGACATGGAATACCAATCTCTATTATCTCTGATAGGGATGGCAGATTTATTTCAAGATTCTGGCAGACATTACAGCAAGCATTAGGAACTCGTCTAGACATGAGTACTGCCTATCATCCACAAACTGATGGGTAGAGCGAAAGGACGATACAAACACTTGAAGACATGCTACGAGCATGTGTTATTGATTTCGAAAACAGTTGGGATCGACCCCTACCGTTAGCAGAATTTTCCTACAACAACAGCTACCATTCAAGTATTGAGATGGCGCCATTTGAAGCACTTTATGGTAGAAAGTTCAGGTCTCCGATTTTTTGGAGTGAAGTGGGGGATAGACAGATTACGGGTCCGGAGATAATACAAGAAACTACCAAGAAGATCATCCAAATTCAACAACGGTTGAAAATCGCCCAAAGTCGACAAAAGAGCTACTCCGACATTAAAAGAAAAGATATAGAATTTGAAATTGGAGAGATGGTCATGCTTAAAGTTGCACCTTGGAAAGGCGTTGTTCGATTTGGTAAACGAGGGAAATTAAATCCAAGGTATATTGGACCATTCAAGATTATTGATCGTGTCGCACCAGTAGCTTACTGACTTGAGTTAACTCAACAACTCGCGGTTGTACATAACACTTTCCATGTCTCAAATTTGAAGAAATGTTTTGCTAAAGAAGATCTCACTATTCTGTTAGACGAAATTCAAATCAACGAAAAACTTCAATTCATCGAAGAACCCGTCGAACTAATGGATCGTGAGGTTAAAAGACTTAAGCAAAACAAGATACCAATTATTAAGGTTCGATGGAATGCTCGTAGAGGATCCGAGTTCACCTGGGAATGAGAAGATCAGATGAAAAAGAAATACCCGCACTTATTTCCAGAAGATACGACAACACCTCCAACTGTTTAAAGTTTCGGGACGAAATTTATTTAACGGGTAGGTACTGTAGTGACCCGAACTTTTCCATGTTTATATATATTAAATGAAATTGATTTTTACATGATTAAGTGTTTCCAACATGTTAACCAATCAAACTTGTTAAGAATTGATTATTTGAGATGAGTTTCATGTAGACAATTGACCACCCAAGTTGACCGGCGATTCACGAACGTTAAAACTTGTAAAAATGACATGACGATAAATATATGGATATACATATAGTTAACATGAGATTATCATAAGTAAGTATCTCCATAAGTATATTAACAATGAGTTATATACATAAAAATGAGACTACTAAGTTAAGAAACTCGAAACGATATATATAACGATTATCGTTATTACAACGTCTTACTAAATACATATGTATCATATTAAGATAATGTTACACTATATTTAACATGATAAAATGATAATTATATATATCATTAAGTATGTTAACAATGAACTACATATGTAAAAACAAGACTACTAACTTAAGGATTTTGAAACGAGACATATATGTAACGATTATCGTTGTAACGACATTTAAATGTATATATATCATATTAAGATATATTAATATATCATAATATCATGATAATATAATAATTTAACATCTCATTAGATATAATAAACAATATGTTAACAATATTAAATAAGATCATCAACTTAAAGGTTTCAAAACAACACTTACATGTAACGACTAACGATGACTTAACGACTCAGTTAAAATGTATATACATGTAGTGTATTTAGATGTATTAATATACTTTTGGATGATTTCAAGACATATATCAAAACACTAATACTTAACGAAAATGCGTACAATTACATTCCCATTCTTTTTTCATCAAGAATTCTAGTCGTATTCATATCCGTATTATACACAGCTTCTAGACGTACTTATTGTGGGTATATACCAATAGGAACTAGCATGGGATTCCACTTTTGATTATGTCATGTATGACTAATCAATTTTAACTTCTACCATGAACTAGTCAACTAACTAGAACTCCTTTTAACCCCACTCATCACTCACTACTTACCACTAATCATTCACTCCATTTCACTTCCAATTCTCTTTCTAATTCTCTCTCAAAACACACACACACTTATGAATGAATTTTTCCAGTAGTTAATCATCATCTTCATCAAAAATTACTTCAAGAATCAAGCTATAATCATCTTAGGAAGAACACTTCAAGAACACTTCGAAAATCCTTTCAAGTTTACTAGTTTACATCCAAGCTTTCTAATCCATTCCAAGTAATCATCTAAGATCAAGAAACCTTTGTTATTTACAGTAGGTTATCTTTCTTATTCAAGGTAATAATCATATTCAAACTTTGATGCAATTTCTACAACTATAAACTATCTTAATTCGAGTAAAAATCTTACTTGAACTTGTTTTTATGTCATGATCCTACTTCAAGAACTTTCAAGCCATCCAAGATCCTTTGAAGCTAGATCATTTCTTGTCACTTCCAGTAGGTTTACCTACTAAACTTGAGGTAGTAATGATGTTCATAACTTCATTCGATTCATATATATAAAACTATCTTATTCGAAGGTTTAAACTTGTAATCACTAGAACATAGTTTAGTTAATTCTAAACTTGTTCGCAAACAAAAGTTAATCCTTCTAACTTGACTTTTAAAATCAAATAAACACATGTTCTATATCTATATGATATGCTAACTTAATGATTTAAAACCTGAAAACACGAAAAACACCGTAAAACCGATATACGCCGTCGTAGTAACACCGCGGGCTGTTTTGGGTTAGTTAATTAAAAACTATGATAAACTTTGATTTAAAAGTTGTTCTTCTGAGAAAATGATTTTTCTTATGAACATGAAACTATATCCAAAAATTATGGTTAAACTCAAAGTGGAAGTATGTTTTTTCAAAATGGTCATCAAGACGTCGTTCTTTCGACTGAAATGACTACCTCTTACAAAAACGACTTGTGACTTATATTTCCGACTATAAACCTATACTTTTTCTGTATATATTCATAAAATAGAGTTCAATATGAAACCATAGCAATTTGATTCACTCAAAACGGATTTAAAACGAAGAAGTTATGGGTAAAACAAGATTGGATATTTTTTTGATTGTTGTAGCTACGGGAAATATTGTAACAATTCTATACAAATCATAACTTAACAAACTTATATTGTATTATTCATGTATTCTAATATATATTATGTAATCTTGGGATACCATAGACACGTATACAATGTTTTGACATATCATATCGACCCATCTATATAATATATTTTGGAACAACCATAGACACTCTATATGCAGTAATGTTGGAGTTAGCTATACAGGGTTGAGGTTGATTCCAAAATAATATATATAGTTTGAGTTGTGATCTAGCCTGAGGCTTGTATACACTGGGTCGTGGATTGATCCAAGATAATTTATATTTATTTATTTCTATACATCTAACTATGGACAACTAGTTGTAGGTTATTAACGAGGACAGCTGACTTAATAAGCTTAAAAAATTAAAACGTATTAAAAAATGTTGTAAATATATTTTGAACATACTTTGATATATATGTACATATTTGTATAGGTTCGTGAATCGACCAGTGGCCAAGTCTTACTTCCCGACGAAGTAAAAATCTGTGAAAGTGAGTTATAGTTCCACTTTTAAAATCTAATATTTTGGGATGAGAATACATGCAGTTTTATAAATGTTTTACGAAATAGACACAAGTAAATGAAACTACATTATATGGGTGAATGATCGAACCCGAATATGCCCCTTTTGCTTGGTAGCCTTAGAATTAGTAAACCGATCTACTAATTGACGCGAATCCTAAAGATAGATCTATTGGGCCTAACGAACCCCATCCAAAGTACCAGATGCTTTAGTACTTCGAATTTGTTTTTATCATGTCCGAAGGATTTCCCGGAATGATAGGGGATATTCTTATATGCATCTTGTTAATGTCGGTTACCAGGTGTTCACCATATGAATGATTTTTATCTCTATGTATGGGATGTATATTGAAATATGAAATCTTGTGGTCTATTATTATGATTTGATAAATATATAGGTTAAACCTATAACTCACCAACATTTTTGTTGACGTTTTAAGCATGTTTATTCTCCGGTGACTATTAAGGGCTTCCGCTATTGCATACTAAAATAAGGATAAGATTTGGAGTCCACGCTTGTATGATATTGTGTAAAAACTGCATTCAAGAAAATTATTTTTGATGTAATATATTCTTATTGTAAACCATTATGTAATGGTCATGTGTAAACAGTATATTTTAGATTATCATTATTTGATAATCTACGTAATGCTTTTTAAACCTTTATAGATAAAATAAAGGTTATGGTTGTTTTAAAAATGAATGCAGTCTTTGAAAAACGTCTCATATAGAGGTCAAAACCTCGCGACGAAATCAATTAATATGGAACGTTTACAATCAATATGAACGGGACATTTCACTACACCTAGCTTGGATTCCATTAGTTCCGAAAGCAATTTCGAGATGCGTATTAAAGTAGACTCCGAAGTCAATGAACCCGAAGTGTCTCCACTGTTTAGCTTTTTTACTTTCTGGAGGAGATGGGGGTGGGTCCGAGACTTACTCACTCGATGGAGAAATTAAGAAGGCGAGCCCTACCGCGAACCAAAATTACCTCCTAACATCGGAGAAAACGATGTACTCACCGGTGAACCTATGCGCAACACTGTATTCACCCTTCTTGCTAAAGTTTTCCACCTTGAAGGTCGCATTACTGCAATCTTAGAAAATATTCAACCTCTACTTCCGAATACCAATCGAAGGGGAATATTAGAAAAAGTTAGGGAACTTCGAATTGATAATCAAGATCTATCGAATCAGATGAGTGGATGGATAGAAATGATAGAGGGTAGGATAGAAACCCTGACAAGAATGGTGCATGATCTACAAGCTATACTTACTACACCAACATCATCACCAACCTCAGCATCAACAACACTTGTAGCACCGACAGCAACAGTACCACCATCAGCAGCACCAGCAGCATAACCAGTACCAACAACAACAACAACATCACACGTCTCAACCTCGCAATCTATACCTCAAGCATAATCATCGTTCTACGAATCGTTCTACATAAACTATCTTCGTCCTTCATGGCGATTATGTAATCTCTAAGGTTTTAGAGATTATGTACTCTAGTTCTAGCCGTAAATCTGATGAGTTTAATATCACATTGACTCATTAAATCCATGATTACGTTTGAAGAAAATATATATGTATATATGTTTTCATAAAGATTGTAATTAAAAGTTTTATTGTACAAACTGTTAATGGTGAAAATATTTTAACGGGTAGGTAATACCCGAGGAATATTTAGATTCCACATTAATAAGTTACACTGTACATTCTTCGAATCTGATTCAACGATCATTTACTATCTATCTTACATCCACAAATATACGTATCCGTTCATCGCAGAATAACCATTTTCATTCAATTTTATATTTGGATTTTGACCTATCAAAATCCAACAAGTGGCATAATGAAGAAAACATTGGACAAAATAAAACTTGTTAGAAACAAACAAATTAACTTGAGAAAAATTTTGTTAAGAATCCACGCTAACTGTTCCTAGCTAACTGATTACATTTTTTATTTATCGTAATTTATTATCGCAATTTTTATTCTCGCAATTTTATTTATCGTCATTTAATTTCTGTTATTTATTTTACGCACTTTAAATATCGGGACACGTATACAAGGTTTTGACATATCATATCGACGCATCTATATATATTATTTGGAATAACCATAGACACTCTATATGCAGTAATGCGAGAATTAGCTATACAGGGTTGAGGTTGATTCTACAATAATATATATACTTTGAGTTGTGATCGAGTCTGAGACATGTACACGGGTCACGATACATATTAATTAATTCGAAAATTATATATTAAACTATATATGAATTATTGGACTGTTAACTGTGGACTATCGACTGTGGACTAATAACATTGGACAATTAAAATGAATTAAAATATTGATTATAACATATGAAACTAAAAAATTCTTCAAGTTTGCCACTTGATTTCATCTTAAACCTCAGTTGTACCTTAACGATTACAATCTGCGTTCAAACCTTTCATGATTCTTGAAAACACCTCAATCGAGAGGATGCACCAACCACACTTCATCTACGGAAGGAAAGATTTATGCATATAGTTATCCACCTGAAAACACTCGGAACTTGAGTAAACATTAACACGTATCTGTGCTAGCTCATTTGGCATTGTTATTACCGAAAATAACATTGCAATTCTTTTTCAAATTAACAAATTTTGTCACACCTCCAGGAAAATCAACTTCGACTTTTCATTTGGATTAGTCTTATTATAACTTTGATATATACGTTTGCCCCTTCATCATCGTTACCAGAGAACCGTTTATATCCCACCACATTAGCAGTAAACTTACCAGCAACTTCATTACTCATTGGCTTAAGACTCTCTGAAGAACCATTATATTTGTTCGTTAAAACCTATTCATATACTCATCCACATCTTGTAACAAGAACTACCATATCAATTACTGGGAATTAGCAATCAGTATATTGAGCCTCGCAACATTACTACTTCAACAGTTATATGTATACACATAACCTTTACCTCTTAGAATTATGAGCTTCCATTCCGAAATTCTGAAAAGCACCCAGTCTGTGAATCAATACTCTGAATTTTGAAAAGTTGAATGAAGCAACAAAAACTGTAAACGACCTTAACAGCCAAAAGTTAATGATAACGAATAGTATGTTGGCAAAGCTCAGAAATGTTGGAACTGGAAAATGGATTGAGCAAACCATGAAGGAGGCTGTGGACAAATCACAAGGACTAAACCTGCCTTTCAAAGAATCCAAATGATCCAGTATCTGCTGAAGTCATTAACGAATACATTGCTCCTGACTTTACACTTTTTCAGACAAACTTCCTCATCATCCATCGATAGTAGAAATTCTAAAATATCATCGTATCTTTCATTATAAATATCCTCGATATTTCTGAAAATATTGTCATAACTATTCTTATTTGAAATCATTTATCTTTTCGAGATATCAGTGTTACATCAGAAAGAAAACTATTTTAGTTTCTAAGTTTTGAAAAAAATTCGAATTTAAAAAATGAATGTTTTTGAAACAGTGATGGAAACTGATGCATGAGTTAGTATAATATAGTGACACTTGATCAACGTGATTATATTACAGTAAGTCATGCTGAGCTTCTAATGAAACATGATGATTCACAGTACCATTATCATGTGCCATATTACACGACTCTTACATTATACCTAATCTCCGAACATATCAAGAACATATTTTTCTGATAGTCCTATCTTTTCTTCTGAATTCTGGTAATCTAACCAATCAAGATCGTGCTATTATAATTTCTCTCTTAGAACGTTAGTCATGTTCATTCGAAATTTTATACCTACGAATTATGGACCATTACTTGCTACTTAAAGTCGAGAAGAGAAAACAAAAGTATGAATTGAGAAAGAAAGAATAGAAAGTATGAGCTGTGAAAATAAGGAAACGAAGAGGTTGGATTTATAGTGAAACATACGACAGAGAAATCAAAACAGATTATCGCATTTAACCAAAGAGAATCCTAATTTCCTTAATTTTCGAAGAATCAAATCTTATTACGAAGATTTCCTCTAAATCCCTTAAATTCCGGAAATCAACCGTGACTACGTCACCGATTAAGTCAAATATGCATTTACTCATTTCACTCTTTTGCGATAGCTTCAGTCGTACTCTTCACATAATCATATTGTTTTATCCATATTACTCAATGATGATAAAACTCTATTTATCAACTCATATTCGCCATGAAAACATTTTTATTGTTAGTCATGACGACCTTGATCAAATTTCGGGACGAAATTTCTTTAACGGGTAGGTACTGTGACGACCCGGAAATTTTTGACCAAATTTAAACTTCATCTTTAAATTATTTCGACATGATAAGCAAAGTCTGTAATGTAGAGTCTCAAAATTTTTGAACTATTTACATGGATTCATTTAACCTGCGACTATTCCCGATAATTCACGAACAATTGTGTGTAAATAAAAATGTAATTATATATATTCATATATAAATATAAGTGTACATATTAAGTTGAATTTAGAAAATACAAAATAATCATTTGGAGTTGAAAATGTAAAGTAATATACAAAAATAATTAAGCTATTATTTAAATAAATCTATATATATATATATGAATTCTATAAATAATTGATATTATATATTGTAATATGTATATAAAACATATAAATATTCAAATATGTTATTATATAAAATAAGTAGTAAATAATTAAAGAAATGTAAGGATAACATATTAAATCTTATTTCAAGTTAAAATATAGTTATTATATTAACAAAGTTATTATTACTTTCATTAAAATAAATATTAATATTAATCTCAGTATTATGAATATTATTATTATTATTACATATAAAAGTTAACGAATGTAATTTAGGATATTAATGTTGTTATTATTGTTTTAAAAAGACATTATTATTATTAATAAAAATTAATACAATTTAATATTATTAACACTAATAGTATTATTATTATAAATATTATAAGAATTATGAAAATAATTTAAGATTAAAATTTATTTATGATTTAAATGAATTCTTATTTTTTTATTATCATTTTATAATATTATTACTATTATTTAGTTATTTTTAGGATTATTATTAATATAATTATTATTAATATTATTAGTACATTTACTATTAATATTTATTAAAAATAATTATAGAGAATCAAAATCAGTTACATATATCCCTCAAAACTATTTGTGATTTTGTAATTGTCGGATGTTGTTACAAGTCCATTTCAATCTTGAATACAGAACAAAAACTCTTTCATTATATAGGCACCTGCATTTTGAGAAAGAACCAAACCAACAAAATTCATGAAATAAAGCTCGACACCTCTGTTCTTCATCTTTTTAACCATATTTTGATTTCGAATGAATTTTCAAAATGTAATAATACAGTTTTATTAGGAATCGTCTATCTAAACTATCTGTAAGTTTTCAATCCTCAATTCTTTCTATTAATCTCTAATTTGAGAGTCAAAGTTTTGGGTTTTAAAAGTCAACTAAGTGTTCTTGAATCAAATTCGAATTTGTATTGATGTTTCTAGTTAATTTGATGATCCATAAAGATTATAGGAATGATTTGCAACACAATACATGTTGTAATCATAACCTATAACATTCTTAATCTAAAAACTAAATTTTTGAGTTCATGTGTTTTTGACAGTGAGATACAAAAATTTGAATTCGAAACAAATTTCAAACACTAAAAATGCAGAGTTGTTAGGAATCATTTACTTAAACTTCCTGTAAAATCTCAAGTTCTAATTCTTAATAACGAATTCGAATTTGCGAGTCAAAGTTTTAATTTTAAAAAGTCAACTATTATTCTACAATCAAATTAGAGTTATAATTGATGTTTCTGTTGAAATTGATGATTCACAAAGTTTCTAGAAATGATTTGAAACATAAAGATTGTCCAAAACGAACTCAAAATTGAAAGAATTAATTTTTTTTAGTAGCTACTAGCAAGCAGTAGCTTTTTTCTCAATTTTTTTAATTACAAGAACACTTTTATTTTTTTATTTCATGTTGTTTAGAAGTCATAAATGAAAACCTGAATTCGTTATTTTGATTTTTGAAGTTCCATGGTTGAATGGATTTAAGGTAGAAGATGAAGAAGATGATTCAAGTTGAAATAGATATTAGATATATATTTGGGTTGCATAATAAATAAGTAAGACATGAATGGCAGAATGGTTAAGGGTGTTTGTGGGTGAGCGAGAGGTCTCGGGTTCAAATCTTGTTCGGGGCATATTTTTTTTAGAAAGGCTTTTGAAGGTAGATTTCATTACCAAAATTATTATTATTATTATTGTTATTGTTACTTAAATTATAATTTTTATCATTATCATTATTACTAGTATATGTATTATTACTATTATTATGATTAGGATTATTATTATTATCAAAATAACACAAAGTATTATTATTATTATTATTATTATTATTATTATTATTATTATTATTATTATTATTATTATTATTATTATTATTATTATTATTATTATTATTAATATTAGTATTAGTATCATTATGTACTTATTAGTATTATTAGAATCATTATTAACATATGTATTATCATTATCATTTTTATTATTAGTATTATTGTTATTAATAAAGTTATTATTAGTAGGACTATTAATATCAAAACTATCATTTTTAACAAATAAATATTTTGTACATAAAACATACCTATTACATATACTACAATTATATAAATATTCCATATAACAATATATAAGACATATTAGTATTTCTTATATAAACACTTACATACAACAAATTAGATATTTTTAATATAATACTAAATATATATATAACTAAATGTATAGATGTTAATCATTTTAAATATATATAAAATGAATACATATAACATATACTTTAAGATATAATATAAGTATATATTTTTTTAAAGGGAATTTATTATAAACTACAAACACATAAATAATATATAATAAAGGAAATTATGTGATTTCCATTATATATTTTAATAGATATACAATTGATATAGGTTCGTGAATCCGAGGCCAACCCTGCATTGTTCAGTTTTGTCGTATGAATATTTTTACTACAAAATATTGGATTGTGAGTTTTATTACTCCCTTTTTAAATGCTTTTCCAATATATATTTTTGGGACTGATAATACATGCGCTGCTTTTATAAATGTTTTACGAAATAGACACAAGTAATCGAAACTACATTATATGGTTGAATGATCGAAGCCGAATATGCCCCTTTTTGCTTGGTAGCCTAAGAATTAGGGAACATCACTAATTTTGAGAATTAGTGCACGCCTAATTGACGCGAATCCTAAAGATAGATCTATTGGGCCTAACAAACCCCATCCAAAGTACCGGATGCTTTAGTACTTCGAATTCGTTTTTATCATGTCCAAAGGATTTCCCGGAATGATAGGGGATATTCTTATATACATCTTCTTAATGTCGGTTACCAGGTGTTCAATCCATATGAATGATTTTTGTCTCTATGCATGGGACGTATATTTATGAGAAATGAAAAATGAAAATCTTGTGGTCTATTAAAATGATGGAAATGATTATTTATGTTAAACTAATGAACTCACCAACCTTTTGGTTGACACTTTAAAGCATGTTTATTCTTAGGTGTGAAAGAAATCTTCCGCTGTGCATTTGCTCATTTTAGAGATATTACTTGGAGTCATTCATAACATATTTCAAAATATGTTGCATTCGAGTCATTGAGTTCAACAAGATTACTACTAAGTCATTTATAGATTGGATATATTATGAAAGGGTATGCATGCCTGTCATCTTTCGATGAAATAAAAGTTTGTCTTTTAAAAACGAATGCAATGTTTGTAAAATGTATCATATAGAGGTCAGAACCTCGCGATGTAACCAAATGTATTGTATTCGTCCAGATGGATTAGGACGGGTCATGAAATCGGAGACCTGCACTTTCTACCATTAAGTGCTTCAAACGGCGCTATCTCAATACTCGAATGGTAACTGTTGTTGTAGGAAAATTCTGCTAACGGTAGGTGTCGATCCCAACTGTTTCCAAAATCAATAACACATGCTCGTAGCATGTCTTTAAGCGTTTGTATCGCTCTTTCGCTCTGCCCATCAGTTTGTGGATGATAGGCAGTACTCATATCTAGACGAGTTCCCAATGCTTGCTATAATGTCTGCCAAAACCTTGAAACAAATCTGCCATCCCT
Source organism: Rutidosis leptorrhynchoides (assembly GCF_046630445.1). NCBI lineage: Eukaryota > Viridiplantae > Streptophyta > Magnoliopsida > Asterales > Asteraceae > Rutidosis > Rutidosis leptorrhynchoides. The sequence continues at coordinate 347,901,322 of NC_092343.1, forward strand.
ATCAGAGATAATAGAGATTGGTATTCTATGTCTGGAGACAACTTCCTTCAAATATAACCGCGTCAACTTCTCTATTTTATCATCTTCTGTCATTGGCAAAAAGTGCGCTGACTTGGTGAGACGATCGACTATTACCCAAATAGTATCATAACCACTTGCAGTCCTTGGCAATTTAGTAATGAAATCCATGGTAATGTTTTCCCATTTCCATTTCGAGATTTCAAGTTGTTGAAGTAGACCTAATGGTTTATGATGTTCAATTTTGACCTTAGAACATGTCAAACATTCTTCTACGTATTTAGCAATATCGGCTTTCATACCCGACCACCAAAAGTGTTTCTTGAGATCTTTGTACATCTTCCCCGCTCCGGGATGTATTGAATATCTTGTTTTATGTGCTTCCTTAAGTACCTTTTCTCTCACATCTCCAAACTTTGGTACCCAAATTCTTTCAGCCCTATACCAGGTTCCGTCTTCCCGAATATTAAGATATTTCTCCGATCCTTTGGGTATTTCATTCTTCAACTTTCCTTCTTTTACAACTCCCTGCTGCACCTCCTTTATTTGAGTAGTAAGGTTAGTACGAATAATTATATTCATAGTTTTACCCGTATAGGTTCTCTATCCTTTCTACTCAAAGCGTCGGCTACCACATTCGCCTTCCCCGGGTGGTAACGAATCTCAAAGTCACAATCATTCAACAATTCAATCCACCTACGCTGCCTCATGTTCAGTTGTTTCTGATTAAATATGTGTTAGAGACTTTTGTGGTCGGTATATATAATACTTTTGACCCCATATAAGTAGTGCCTCCAAGTCTTTAATGCAAAAACAACAGCGCCCAATTCCAAATCGTGAGTCGTATAATTTTGCTCGTGAATCTTCAATTGTCTGGATGCATAAGCAATTACCTTCGTTCGTTGCATTAATACACAACTGAGACCTTGCTTTGAGGCGTCACAATATATCACAAAATCATCATTTCCTTCAGGTAATGACAATATAGGTGTCGTAGTTAACTTTTTCTTCAACAATTGAAACGCTTTCTCTTGTTCATCTTTCCATTCAAATTTATTCCCTTTATGCGTTAATGCAGTCAAGGGTTTTGCTATTTTGGAAAAATCTTGGATGAATCTTCTGTAGTAACCAGCTAGTCCTAAAAATTAGCGTATATGTTTCGGAGTTTTCGGGGTTTCCCACTTTTCAACGATTTCAATCTTTGTTGGATCCAGCTGAATACCTTCTTTGTTCACTATATGACCAAGGAATTCAACTTCTTCCAACCAAAATGCACATTTTGAAAGTTTAGCGTACAGTTTTTCTTTCCTCAACAACTCTAGCACTTTTCTCAAATGTTCTTCGTGCTCTTGATCATTCTTTGAGTAAATAAGTATGTCATCGATGAAAACAATGACAAACTTGTCAAGGTATGGTACACACACTCGGTTCATGAGGTCCATGAACACAGTTGGTGTGTTAGTCAAACCAAACGGCATGACCATAAACTCGTAATGACCGTAACGCGTCCTGAAAGCAGTCTTTGGAATATCATCCTCCTTCACCCGCATTTGATGATACCTGGAAGGTAAATCGATCTTCGAATAAACCGACGAGCCTTGTATTTGATCAAATAAGTCATCGATTCTTGGTAGTGGGTAACGGTTCTTGATGGTAAGTTTGTTCAACTCTCGGTAGTCGATACATAACCTGAATGTAGCATCCTTCTTTTTGACAAACAAAACAGGAGCTCCCCATGGTGATGTACTTGGTCGTATAAAACCACGCTCTAAAAGTTCTTGTAAGTGGCTTTGAAGTTCCTTCATTTCACTGGGTGCGATTTTGTATGGAGCACGAGCTATTGGTGCAGCTCCCGGTACAAGATCTATTTGAAATTTAACGGATCAGTGTGGAGGTAGTCCCGGTAATTCTTTCGGAAATACATCGGGAAATTCTTTTGCGACGGGAACATCATTGATGTTCTTTTCTTCAGTTTGTACTTTCTCGACGTGTGCTAGAATAGCATAGCAACCTTTTGTTATTAGCTTTTGCGCCTTCAAATTACTAATAAGATGTAACTTCGCGTTGCTCTTTTCTCCATACACCATTAAAGGTTTTCCTTTTTCTCGTACAATTCGAATTGCATTTTTGTAACATACGATCTCTGCCCTCTCCTTTTTCAACCAGTCCATGCCGATTATCACATCAAAACTCCCTAACTCTACTGGTATCAAATCAATATTAAACGTTTCGCTAACCAGTTTAATTTCTCGATTCCGACATATATTATCTGCCGAAATTAATTTTCCGTTTGCTAATTCGAGTAAAAATTAATTATCCAAAGGCGTCAATGGACAACTTAATTTAGCACAAAAATCTCTACTCATATAGCTTCTATCCGTACCCGAATCAAATAAAACATAAACAGATTTATTATCAATAAGAAACGTACCCGTAACAAGCTCCGGGTCTTTCTGCGCTTCTGCAGTATTAATATTGAAAACTCTTCCGCGGCCCTACCCATTAGTATTCCCCTGATTCGGGCAATTTTTAATAATGTGGCCCTATTTTCCACATTTATAACAGACTACGTTGGCATTACTTGCTCCGACACTACTTGTTTCAACATTACTCGTTCCGACATTATTTGTTCCTCTAATTCTGTTATACATTGGTCCGTAGAACTCACACTTTGTCGCGCTATGACCATTTTTTTACACCTGGTGCAAAATGTCGTGCAGAACCCCTGGTGAATCTCTTCACACCTTTGGCATGGCTGTTTTTGGTTTTTGTTGCCATTGTTGTTATTAAGATTGTTGTTGGGATTATTGTGGTTGTTATTGTTATTGGGACGTTTGTTGTAGTTGTTGTTGGGATTGCGATTGTTGTTGTTGCGATTGATGTTGTGGTTGTTGGGATAGTTGTTACGATTGTGGTTGTGATTGTTGTTGTTGTGCTGGTGACTCTTATCACTGTTTTCCTCCCACTTCCTCTTGAGTTGTTTCGTGTTGGCTTCTTCGGCTGCCTGCTCTTAAATTCTTTCCTCAATCTGATTTATGAGTTTATGAGCCATTCGACTTGCCTTTTGTATGGAAACGGGCTCTTGTGAACTCACATTTTCTTGAATCCTTTCTGGTAATCCTTTTACAGACGCATCGATCTTCTCTTCTTCATCTTCGAACGTTCCCGGACACAATAGGCACAACTCTGTGAATTGTCGTTCATACGTGGTAATGTCGAACCCTTGTGTTCGTAACTCTCTAAGCTCTACCTTGAGCTTATTGACCTCGTTTCTAGGACGGTACTGCTCGTTCATCAAGTGCTTGAATGCTGATCACGGTAGTGCGTAAGCAGCATTTTATCATACCTGTTCAAGATAGGTGTTCCACCACGTTAACGCAGTACCTGTGAAGGTATGTGTGGCGTACTTAAAATTGTCCTCTTCAGTACACTTACTTATGGCAAACACCGATTCGACCTTCTCGGTACACCGTTTTAATTCAATTGGACCCTCGGTTCCATCGAATTCTAGAGGTTTGCAGGCAGTGAATTCTTTGTAGGAGCATCCTACATGATTTCTTGTGGAATTAGTTCCACTGCTAGATCCAGAGTTATTGTTATTTTGCATCGCAGCCTATACTGCGGCTATGTTTGCTGCAAGGAAAACACGGAAATCTTCCTCGCTCATGTTCAAGTTCTGACGAGTCGTCGGTGCCATTTCCTTCAAAAATAGCCAAAAGAATTGAGTTAATCATATAGAATTTAAGAGTAGTCAATAGTATTTCGTAGCATAATATGAACTTATTTATAAAAGCTTTTTCTTCATATTAGCATTTTATAGTTTTAATTCGGGTAGTACCTACCCGTTAAGTTCATACTTAGTAGCTACTATACAACTTAACTACTACGCTTCTATATGATAAACTTATTACAAAAATATTTCACGTTCAAACTTATATACAATATTTTACAAACATACAATACCACTATTATACATATAGGATGAAATATAGCACATAATAACTTTGCTACTCGGCAGCTATAAAGGCAATTCTAGTTAATACGCAAGTCGTTCAGTAAAAGAAATAAAGACACGTAATTCATAAGTCCATAAACAAGTCATGCATTTGAGTTTTACTAGTATTATTTCCCATCCTTGATCTTGTGGAAAATAACCATTATGACCATTGGCTAGGCAGCATGTTGTAACATCGTCAAAGGGACGAGGGTTTCGTAATGCCCAACAGCCCCTTAACAATCTAAAAACCTTGTTTCTCACCCCAACTACTGAGTCCGTCACTTGTGGGAATGTTTTATTTAACAATTGTAATCTGATGTTCTTTTTCTGACTTTGGTGAGAAGCGAACATCACTAACCCGTAAGCATAACATGCTTCTTTATGTTGCATGTTAGAAGCTCTTTCTAACTCACGAAGTCCTATGTTGGAATATGTTGAGTCAAAATAGGTTCTTAACCCGTAGCGTAAAATTGCACTTAACTTCCCTGCATTTAACGCTTTAAAGAAAACACGGCTTAACTTACGGTCTCCCCAATGTGATATATACCCCACCTATCAAAGGAAAGCCTTTTATAAACTAAGGAATTTCTGGAAAGTCTTTCAAATGTTTGACAAGTTAATTTCGCCATAACTAATTGTGCTGATGAATTCTGACCGACTCTAGACAAGATTTCATCAATCATATCCTCTGGTAGGTCTTCTAAAATACTCGGTTGTCTACCCTTAATGAGACGACCCGACCCAATCCATAGGGATGAAGTCATCAACATTTGGTCCCACAGCGAGGTTTTGCCCTCTATATGATACGTTTTGATAAAAATTGCATTCATTTTTAAATGACATACTTTCTATACATAGAAAGTTTACCAAAAATGGAGACATTTCCCAAATATATATGTCAACTTATACAAAATGACTAAATCGTCAAATTATTTATTAATAGATTATAACAATAATTTTTGAATGCAATGTCTTTTTGAAAATATGGCATGAAAGACTCCATGCAGCACCTTGAGCAATTAGCAAGCAGACAGTTGTTAAGTTTTTAACGGAAAAAGTCGGGTTGTTACATTACCTACCCCTTAAAGAAAATTTCGTCCCGAAATTTTGGTTGGTGTGATTAAACGGCGTTTAGGAAACAAGTGAGGATAGGAATGTTCGTCTTGACATAGAAAGATCGAGCATCTTGTAGTTAAGTATGGAAATTAGCTAAAACGAGATCATATTCCTTTGATGACGAATACATTTAAATAAACTGTTCGGAGTGCAAGTATGATATGATAAAGATGAGGGGGAAATTATGTGTGATCCAAATGATGTCAAGTATAGAGTGTCATAATATTCAGATGTCAGAAGAGAAAATAAAGGATTCATGTAATATGGTACGTGGTGAAGGTAAAGTTGATCAAGCATTACCACCATCATGTTCCATTAGAACTTCCGCATGACTTACCGTAATATAACCACGTTGATCAAGCGTAATTATATTACACTAACTCATACTTCCATTCCAACACTACTCCAAAATATTTATGGATATGAAACAAGTGTCGTTTTACAAAATTTATGAATCAAAATGATTTCAAAAAGAGGTGTACTAAAAATAGTATGGGAATATAATATTATAATTAATAATATTGAAAGGGAATGTGGTAAGAATGTCTTTGAAACTACTGAGAATTTTCGTGAGTCGGAAAAGACTTCTTCCGATTCACAATTTGAGACGTCCAGAATTTCTTAATCGAAGCACATAAGCAAATGTTATAACACAAATGATATCTATAAAATTATATAAGTAATAACTCACGTAGGAATGTCGGAAATTTCGAAAGTCCTGAATAACACTTCCCGGTTTTTCAATGACCGGGGTGTTGAAAATGAACTCGCTTGAGCAGGAGAAGGCTTGTAATCAAAGGGAGAAATACTTTCTCACCGATAGTAATAATATTATATTAATATCAGAGTATGCACATAATCACATATAAGTATAACGACACGGTTCTAGACTAGATCACTAATGTATCCTAACGGTCCAGGTCAGACACATTAATGCACCTAATTCCCTAGAACCAACGCTCTGATACCACCTGAGACGACCCGACCCAATCCATAGGGATGAAGTCATCAACATTTGGTCCCACAGCGAGGTTTTGCCCTCTATATGATACGTTTTGATAAAAATTGCATTCATTTTTAAATGACATACTTTCTATACATAGAAAGTTTACCAAAAATGGAGACATTTCCCAAATATATATGTCAACTTATACAAAATGACTAAATCGTCAAATTATTTATTAATAGATTATAACAATAATTTTTGAATGCAATGTCTTTTTGAAAATATGGCATGAAAGACTCCATGCAGCACCTTGAGCAATTAGGAAGCAGACAGTTGTTAAGTTTTTAACGGAAAAAGTCGGGTTGTTACACTTAATGTCCATTTTGTGTTTTTATACTGTAAAATAGACAAGGATTAGATTCGTAAACGATAACTAATAAATAATACAAGCAATTTTTACATAGAACATAAAAGTACCAGCACACTACAATACATATAATACACAACATGATTACAACCCTCTAATCTGAATCACTGGTTTCTTCTTCTTCGGACTTGGTTCGTTTTCCTAATTTTCTAGGGATATATGGTGTTCCTCTAATACGAGCCGTCATTTTCCACAATGGTTTAGAAAAACCTGGTAGTTTAGAGGTTCCCGGGTTATTGTTACATTTTAAGAAATACGGATGTTGCCGATACATATAAAGTTCATCGGGGTTGGAATCAGGTTTCTCTATTTTTATATCTTTTCCCTTATTATTTTCTTTTGCTTTATTAAATTGGGTCGAGGTAATTTCTATAACATCGTCGGAATCCTCATTGGGATCCGATTCATCGAAAAATTGGTAATCTTCCCAATATTTTGCTTCCTCGGCGGAAACACCATTGACCATTATTGACTTTGGTCCGTTGGTTGAGAATTTTCTTTTATTTAATTGATTTACTGTAGGTATCAATATTTCTTCCTCCGGAACCTCTTCTTCTTCCGGTTCTCCCTCTTCTGTTTCCTCGTCTTCCGGTTCCTCCTCTTCCGGTTCCTCCTCTTCCGGTTCTTCTTCGGGAATTTGTGAATCTTCCCAAAATATATTCGACTTTTCATTATTATTATTATTATTATTAGGTGAGTCGATGGGATTTGTAGTAGTGGTAGACATCTAACACACAATATCAAACACATTAATAGGTTAATATATCACATAATATTTAGATGGTATTAATATATAGTTTCCAACAAAAGTGTTAAGCAATTGTTTTTAAAGAAAACACGGTCGAAGTCCAGACTCACTAATGTATCCTAACAAACTCGATAAGACACACTAATGTAAATTTCTGGTTCTTTAACATCAATGCTCGGATACCAACTGAAATGTCCCGTTCATAATGATTATAAACGTTCCATATTAATTGATTTCGTTGCGAGGTTTTGACCTCTATATGAGACATTTTTCAAAGACTGCATTCGATTTTAAAACAAACCATAACCTCTATTTTATCGATAAAGGTTTAAAATGATAATAAAAAATATAGCGTTTTCACACGACCATTACATAATGGTTTATAATAATATTACACAACAATATATGTCTTCGAATGCAGTTTTCAAACAATATTAAACAAGCATGGACCCCAAATCTTGTCCTTAATTTAATATGCAACAACGGAAGCTCTTAATAATTACCTGAGAATAAACATGCTTCAAACTTCAACAAAAATGTTAGTGAGTTATAGGTGTAAACTATATATTTATCAATCGTAATAATAGACCACAAGATTTCATATTTTCATTTTTCATAAACATCATCCCATACATAGAGATAAAAATCATTCATATGGTGAACACCTGGTAACCGACATAAAAAAGATGCATATAAGAATATCCCTATCATTCTGGGACATCCATCAGACATGATATAAAAACTCGAAGTACTAAAGCATTCGGTACTTTGGATGGGGTTTGTTAGGCCCAATAGATCTATCTTTAGGATTCGCGTCAATTAGGGGTGCACTAATTCTTAAAATTAGTGATTTTCCCTAATTCTTAGGCTACCAAGCAAAAAGGGGAGTACTCGGATTCGATCATTCACCCATATAATGTAGTTTTGATTTCTTGTGTCCATCTCGTAAAGCATTTATAAAACTGCATGTATTCTCATCCCAAAAATATTAAATTTTTTTAAAAGTGGGACTATAACTCACTTTCACAGATTTTTACTTCGTCGGGAAGTAAGACTTGGCCACTGGTCGATTCACGAGCCTATAACAAATATGTACATATATATCAAAGTATGTTCAAAATATATTTACAACATTTTTAATACGTTTTACTGTTTTAAGTTTATTAAGTCAGCTGTCCTCGTTAGTAACCTACAACTAGTGGTCCACAGTTAGATGTACAGAAATAAATTAATATAAATTATCTTGGATCAATCCACGACCCAGTGTATACAAGCCTCAGGCTAGATCACAACTCAAAGTATATATATATTTTTGGAATCAACCTTAACCCTGTATAGTGAACTCGATCATTACAGCATATAGAGCGTCTATGGTTGTTCCAAATAATATATATATATAGATGGGTCGATATGATATGTCAAAGCATTATATACGTATATATGGTATCTCAAGATTACATAATATATGTTAGAATACATTTATAATACAATATAAGTTAGCTAGGATATGATTAGTATAGATTTGTTACAATTTTCACGTAGCTAAAACTAGTAAAAATATCCAATTTTGTTTTACCCATAACTTCTTCGTTTTAAATCTGTTTTGAGTGAATCAAGTTGCTATGGTTTCATATTGAACTTAAGTTTATGAATCTAAACAGAAAAATTATAAGTTTATAGTCAGAAATACTGGTTACAAGTCGTTTTTGTAATGGTAGTCATTTCAGTCGAAAGAACGACGTCTAAATGACCATTTTGGAAAACATACTTCTACTTTGAGTTTAACCATGATTTTTGGATATAGTTTCATGTTCATAAGAAAAATCATTTTCCCAGAAGAATAGCTTTTAAATCAAAGTTTATCATAGTTTTTAATTATCCAAACCAAAACAGCCTCCGATTTTACTACGACGGCGTATATCTGGTTTTACGGTGCTCTTCGTGTTTCCAAGTTTTAAATCATTAAGTTAGCATATCATATAGATATAGAACATATGTCTAGTTAATTTTAAAAGTCAAGTTAGAAGGATTAACTTTGGTTGCGAACAAGTTTAGAATTAACTAAACTATGTTCTAGTGATTACAAGTTTAAATCTTCGAATAAGATAGTGTTATATATATATATATATATATATATATATATATATATATATATATATATATATATATATATATATATGAATCGAATGATATTATGAGCATCATTACTACCTTAAGTTTAGTAGGTAAACCTACTGGAAATGATGAAAAAATAACTTGAGCTTCAAAGGATCTTTGATGGCTTGAATGTTTTTGAAATTGAATCATGACACGAAAACAAGTTCAAGTAAGATTATTACCCGAATTAAGATAGTTATAGTTATAGAAATTGAATCAAAGCTTGAATATGAATATTACCTTGATTTAGAAAGATAACCTACTGTAAATAACAAAGGTTTCTTTATCTTAGATGATTGCTTGGAATGGATTTGGAAACTAGGAAGTAAACTTGTAAACTTGGAAGTATTCTTGATGTGTTCTTGAGTAATTGTTTTTATGATGATTATAGTTAATAACCAAAGATTGTTTTTGATGATTTTTTCTGGAAAAATAGTAACTTAGACGTTCATGGAAGAGTGTGTGTCTTTTGAGAGAGAATTGGGAAGAAAATTGGAAGTGAAATTGAGTGGGTGGTGAGTGGTGAAGGTGAGTGGGGATAAAAAGAGTTCTTGTTTTTGTTTCATTGCTCATAAGTCATGCTAGTGGTCTAATTGTTAGTTCCACATGTTTGTTTACTATCTAGGGCTTCTAAGAGCTAAATTATTATATGTATATACCAATAGTATATACGTCTAGGAGCTGAGTATTGTACGAGTACGAATACGGTTGAATACGAGTAGAATTGTTGATGAAAATGAATGAGAATGCAATTGTAAGAATTTTTGTTAAGTAGAAGTACTTTGATATATGTCTTGAAATCTTTGAAAAGTGTACTAATACATCTAAATACACTACATGTATAAACATTTTAACTGAGTCGTTAAGTCATCGTTAGTCGTTACATGTAAGTGTTGTTTTGAAACCTTTAAGTTAACGATCTCATTTAATGTTGTTAACCCATTGTTTATTATATCTAATGAATGTTAAATTAATACATTATCATGATATTATGATGTATGAATATATGTTAATATGATATATATACATTAAAATATCGTTACAACGATAATCGTTACATATATGCCTCGTTTCAAAATTCTTAAGTTAGTAGTCTTATTTTACATATGTAGTTCATTGTTAACATACTTAATGATATGTTTAATTATCATTTTATCATGTTAAACATAGTGTATCAATATCTTAATATGATTCATATGTATTTAGTAAGACGTTGTTATAACGATTATCGTTATATATATCATTTCTAGTTTCTTAACTCAATAAACTCATTTTTATGTATATCACTCATTGTTAATATACTTAGTGAGATACTTACTTATCAAAATCTCATGTTAACTATATATATACATATATATATCACAATGTAGTTTTTTACAAATTTTTAACTTTCGTGAATCGCCGGTCAACTTGGGTGGTCAATTGTCTACATGAAACTCATTTCAATTAATCAAGTCTTAACAAGTTTGATTGCTTAACATGTTGAAAACATTTAATCATACAAATATAGTTTTAAATTGATATATAAACATGGAAAAGTTCGGGTCACTACAGTAACCTTATTCAAAATCTTTTTCAATTCATATCAATATAGCTATCTTAATAAGAGTATATAACTTGTAATTACAAGAACATAGTTTGGTTAATTCTAAACTTGTTTGAAAACTAAAAAAAATCCTTCTAACTTGACTTTAAAAACACTTAATTATATGTATTATGATAGTATATAAATATAACATAAGAATATATAACTTGTATATATGAAGAACACCTTAAAACTTAACATACGTCGTTGTTGTTAAACCGGGGGCTGTTTTGGGTTTGATTTTAAAAACATATCTTAAACTTTGAATTAGAGATATATATTCTAAAAATATTATTTATTATGGACATGATAACATATCCAAAATTCATGGTTTAACTCAAAGTCGAAGTATGTTTTTAAATTGGTAATCATGATGTCAAGATTACGACGAAACTGACCACTTTCACTTACTTCATATAAAACTTTTGATTCCAACTATAAACCTTAACTTTTCCAGTTTATATTTGAAAAATAGAGTTCATAAGGAAAGCATAGCAATTTGATTCACTCAAATCGGATTTATAACGAAGAAGTTATGGGTAAAACAATATTGGATAGAAATGGTTAGTTTTAGCTACAGTTTTAACTTCATAAAAACTATACTAACCATATCCTAGCTAACTTTGCCTATATCCTACATGTATTTAAACATGTCATGACTTATTCCTTGTAGGTATATAGAATATACTAGTCTTGGTTAATTCTGAGACAATATAATATAGTCTTGATTAGTTAAGACAACACGTATACAATACGTTCGGATAAATCATAAGACACTATGTATAGAATATGTTCGAATAAATCATAAGACAACATGTATACAATATGTTCAGGTAAATCATAAGACAACATGTATATAATATGTCTTGGTTAATTCTAAGACAGTATGTATACCATGGGTCGTGATTGACTCTAAAACAATAAGTATACATGGGTCATGATTGACTCTAAAAGAATACGTATATAGTGAGTCATGATTGAGTCTAAAACAATATGTATACCATGGGTCGTGATTGAGTCTAAAATAATAAGTATACAACTCATCTAGATTAATTCTAAGATTATATATATTAGACTATTGGATTATTGGACTATTGGACGATTATTGGACTACTAACAAAGGACTACTAACTTGACTAATTAAAAGTATCATATAAGTATGATACAATTATTATTCAATTATAATTATAGTATATTTGATATATATTATTATTATAGGTTCGTGAATCCGTCGAAGGGCGAGTCATATTTTTCAACGAATTGAAAAAATCATATTATTTGCTCTCGTCAAAATACAAGTGAGTTTTCATAGATCCCTTTTTCTCTTTATATTTTTGGGTTGAAAATACATGCGTTGTTTTAATAAATATTTTACGGAATGGACACAAGTAGTTGAAAACTACATTCTACGATTGAATTGTTATACCGGATATCCCTATTTTTGCTTGGTAGCCTAAGAATTAGTGACTGGCCACTAATTGACGCGAATCCCCCATTTTGAGAATTAGAATGCTTTAGTACTTCGAGTTTTTAGTATACAGACGGAATTCTTGTATGCTGGAGGATATTCTATATGCATCTTTGTTAATGTCGGTTACCAGGCGTTCATCGTATGAAATATTTTTATGCACAAGAATTGTGTATTTGTTTTTGTACACGAGAATTTTGTACGGTTAAATATTTGAAATCTTTTGGTGTATTAAAACTATTGAAAATCATTGTTTATGATAAACCTATGAACTCACCAACCTTTTGGTTAACACTTTTAAACATGTTTATTCTCAGGTATTAAAAAAATTTTGCGCTGTGCATTTGCTAATTTTAAAGATATTACATGGAGTCGTTCATGGCATATTTTCAAAGACGTTGCATTCAAATTGTTTGAGTTCAAAAAGATTGTTAATAAGTAAATGACAGATTAGTCATTTATATTTTGGAAAACATATTTATATTATTTGTATAGAATGGATATATTTTGAAATGGCATTGTAAACTTTCATTGTAATGAAAGTTTGTCTTTTAAAATGAATGCAATGTTTACAAAACATATCATATAGAGGTCAATACCTCGCAATGAAATCGACAATTGATGTACTACGTATATAGGGATATGGACGAGTCGTTTCATAAAATTTATATACATTTACAAAGTATATAAATAAATATTTTCGACATTTGACGATGTCTACATATATACGGTCCCCATAATTATTTGTTTTCATAAATAAGCATCCATGATGATAATATCAATATAATAAATAATAATGTCTTTTGAATGCAAGTTTTTCTTGAATAAACCATGTACGACTCCATGCACATAACAATTAAACAGCGGAAGCTTCTTTGATACTTGAGAATAAACATGCTTAAAAGTGTCAACCAAAAACTTGGTGGGTTCATAGGTTTATCATAAACAATGATTTTCAATAATTTTAATAGACCACAAGAATTTAAATATTATTTGCTTTGGCAGAGTTAGAGACGTACCTTTTTCTCCCCCGTAGGTTGCCTCACAATTTTTCATAAACAACATACACAAATCCCGTGTATAAAATATTCCACTTATATTTAGTGCTTGATAACCAACATTAACAAAATGCATATAGAATATTCCCTGAACACATCTCCAAATCTCTAAGATGTTTGTCACCGCCGTCGCGGTGTACAATAATTCAAAGCACTAAAGCATCCATACCCTAGATGGGGTTGTTAATCCTAATATATCTATCTTTAGGATTCGCGCTTATTAGTGACCAGTTTACTAATAACTAAGTTACCAAGGAATAAAAGGATATCCTATGGTATAATCTCAATCCGCGGAATTTATTTTTAACCATTTGTCTCTATTTCGTAAACATTTATAAAATTTGCATGTATTCTCATCACAAAAATATATATAGCAATAGCTTTTAAAAACGGGACTATGAAAAACTCACTTATCAATATTATGGTTCAATATTGCAGAAAAAGTATGCAGACGCAATGATAATGACAACACAAGTTTGGCCTTTGATTCACGAACAATACCCCCGAACAATACCCCCGAACATAACCCCGTCGTAATATTTTATGTATATTACTAATAATAATAATAATAATAATAATAATAATAATAATAATAATAATAATAATAATAATAATAATAATAATAATAATAATAATAATAATAATAATAATAATAATAATAATAATAATTATTATTATTATTATTATTATACTACTAATAAGATTAATAATAATAATAATAATCATCTTAATAATAATAATAATAATAATAATAATAATAATAATAATAATAATAATAATAATAATAATAATAATAATAATAATAATAATAATAATAATAATAATAATAATAATAATAATAATAATAATAATAATAATAATAATAAACATCGATGAACTCTCAAGTGCATCCAGGCTCATCACTTGAAGTCTCATATCGATGCAAGTTCGTAGCTTTAACTCGCGGTGCATTTAGACACATCGTGTAAAGTCTCGGTCCATCCGCATTCATCGATTGTACTCATTAGTGCATCCATAAACATCGATTGAAGTCTTTATCCATCCATAGTCATCGATTGAATTCATATTTGGTTTTTGGTTTGCATTTATTTTATATTTTAGTGTTCATTGATGGTTTGAGTTTGTGAAGAACCGATGTACATATTTTTTTGGTGAAGAATAATACGGAGTATATAGTTGGCTAAGGATTCATGTTATAACTATGTTAAAAAATACTATAATACATACCATGCATCCATATATTTTTTAAATATTAATTGTATTGCATAAAATACTTTAAGTTAAATCTTGCTTAATTTCATCCATAACAATGAGTTTAATTGAGAATGATTATAACGTATTGGTTCATCAATGAATGATGATGTTTGATGTAAATATGTAAATTATATATATATATAGTACTTCGTAACAACAGTATCATACGTATATGAGAATACAATTTTTTGGCTTAAATAATTAATAGAATAAAATATAAGGATGTAAAATTACATAAGAATCCATGTTTTCATTATATTTATTTGTGAGAATGTTCTTAGGGAATCACTACCCTATATATATATATATATATATATATATATATATATATATATATATATATATATATATATATATATATATATATATATATATATATATATATATATATATATATATATATATATATATATATATATATATATAGAGAAATAATCAAGAGGGAAGCACTTTTTATAGGAAAGTAATTTTTTTTCATTTTTTTCGAATTTTTTTCAGACATCAAGATCACATGAAAATATGAACATTTAAAAAAGACACTTTGTGAATGTTATTATTTTGGCGGTAAAACGCTCGAAAAAAAATGAAAACATTCAATGCATTGAATGCTTTGATTCTGAGTTTTCTTTAAGGGGTTAGAAATTAGGGGGTTAAAAATTAAGGGTTTAGCTTTTAGGGTTTAGAAATTAAGGTTTAAGGTTTAGAAATTAGGGTTTAGATTGAATATTTTAACACGAACGGTTTAGAGTTTAGGGTTTTGGGTTTACGGAGTAAACCCGAAAACCTAAAACCTTAAACTCTAAATCGGGCTAAATTCGAAAAAAACACTTCACACAAGGTGAAAACAAAACGATGCAAATAAACTCACCACTAAAACATTCTACTACATTTCGGCTCATTTAGAGCCCTCCATTTAGACGTGTTCACTATATAACACGTCTATTTTATCAAACGAAACACGTCTAATTAAGTTTTTTACACAAAAAAACACGGAACACGTCTAATTAAGATTCGCAACACGTCTAATTAGATATATTCAACACATCTAAATAAGTTTAACACCTCTAATTGGTAACCACGTCTAATTACTTTTACTGGGAACACCTCTAATTGATGACACGTCTAAAAAGTATTCCAACTAACACGTCTAATTAACAACTCGTCTAATTATGTCTACTAGGAACACGTCTATATGAAACAACAACACGTCTAATTGGCAACACGTCTAATTAGATTTGCCGGGAACACGTCTAAATGTTTAACATGTCTAATAAGTTTCAAAACACACGTCTAATTAGTTTGTAAGTAACGCCTTTAACTTTGACACGTCTAAATAAGTTAACGGGATATATATGTTAACGATCTCCGTTTAATCAACCTAACCCTTAAAGTTCTGTTAATGTTAGTCTACCGAAACTACCGAACACGTCTAATTAAACAAACAATGTAACGGGTTATTTAGGGTTCCATATTGAATGGGGTTAATAAACAAACACGTCTAATTAATAGGAAGTTAGTTAGTTACGGAAGAGTTAGGAAATAATTTGATAACTAGGAATGGATTTTGTATATTCAATGCATTGAGGGTTTTATTTTTTTCTTCGAGCGTTTTCCCGCCAAAATAATGACAGTCATCACAAAGTGTCTTTTTTAAATGTTCATATTTTCATCTAATCTATAATGTTCGTGAACAGAGTTTTTTCATAAAACGAAAAAAAAAATTTCTTCCCCCTTCCCCCTAAAAGAGTGCTTCCCTCTTGATTATGACGCTATATATATATATATATATATATATATATATATATATATATATATATATATATATATATATATATATATATACAAAAACCAAAAGGTTTTTGTGAATTGTGGTTGAAAGTTATTTTAGGATGTTTGTATATATATCTATATTATATTATATATATTATTAAATTAATTACAAATTAATTAATGGCAAATTAATTACAAAGACTTGCATATATGTAACAACCCGATTTTATTCGTTAACTTTTCGTTAAATACTTAACGACCATTAGTTAAATTCTAATGAATTAATACGCTAGAACTTTTTTTTAGTATACTATTTTAATATGTGCTACATATTAAACGATTTCATACTTTGGTTTAGAAGTATGCTAGAAACTTAGAAAACGCAAGAAAAAAGTACGATTAGTGAAAACCGGGAAAACGTCTTTAAGATAACGAAACGATTGATAATTCACTTTTAATAATTATTTTATATAATTATTATGCTTTAAAAGTACTTTAATTTATTAGAAGTTTTATAAATTTAAAATGCGTAAAATTCGCTCAAACGCTCGGTTAACGTTCCGGTAACGTTTTTGGTTAACGACACTTAGCGACGAACTAAATAATTATTAAGTAAAATAATTATTCTATATATTTTATGAGAATTAGAATTATTTTATAATTAAAAGAATTAATTTATTATAGGAATACGAAGGATTTAACGTTTAGTTATTCGGTTCGCGTTTTCGGTTAACAGCACATAGAAACGAATCATAAGATTTAATATAGCAATAAAAATTGATCCTAAGGGCATTCTGATGTCATCTTAATTCATAATTATTATTTGTAATAATTTATTTATCTTTGTGCTATTTTAAGTACACCGTTCGCAATTTTAATCGTTATCACGTACCGTAAAATTCACCGAAGCTCGCAGGGTTGCATGTAGTCTTTTAGTGGCCAAAATAGGAGAAACCAAACTTCCGGGAACCCCCTTTTTGTAGCTCAAATTCGTGACCCTCATGAGGAGGGGGTGTTTTGCCAATTTTGAAACTTGTAAATAACTAGTAAGGGTTTAGGTTAAATTCCACAAAAATTAAAACACTGCACTTTATTTTTGTCTGCCTTCTTGGCCGTGAGAAAACACACACGACACCATCAACACCATCGCCACCTTCATCATCCCTGATCACCATCATCTTGTTGCTTGATCATAAAATTAAACACGTATTCGCGATCTACACGCAACGCTCTATCTATTTTTACCAACAATTGCTTGATCTAGGGTTTTATTTTTCTAACCCTAATCTTCTAAATCTTATATTTATTGATGATTTCTGAAATGTCCCGTTCTTATTGATTAAAAACGTTCCATATTAATTGAATTCGTTGCGAGGTTTTGACCTCTATATGAGACGTTTTTCAAAGACTGCATTCATTTTTAAAACAAACCATAACCTTTATTTCATAAATAAAGGTTTAAAAAGCTTTACGTAGATTATCAAATAATGATAATCTAAAATATCCTGTTTACACACGACCATTACATAATGGTTTACAATACAAATATGTTACATCGAAATCAGTTTCTTGAATGCAGTTTTTACACAATATCATACAAACATGGACTCCAAATCTTGTCCTTATTTTAGTATGCAACAGCGGAAGCTCTTAATATTCACCTGAGAATAAACATGCTTTAAACGTCAACAAAAATGTTGGTGAGTTATAGGTTTAACCTATATATATCAAATCGTAACAATAGACCACAAGATTTCATATTTCAATACACATCCCATACATAGAGATAAAAATAATTCATATGGTGAACACCTGGTAACCGACAATAACAAGATGCATATATAAGAATATCCCCATCATTCCGGGACACCCTTCGGATATGATATAAATTTCGAAGTACTAAAGCATCCGGTACTTTGGATGGGGTTTGTTAGGCCCAATAGATCTATCTTTAGGATTCGCGTCAATTAGGGTGTCTGTTCCCTAATTCTTAGATTACCAGACTTAATAAAAAGGGGCATATTCGATTTCGATAATTCAACCATAGAATGTAGTTTCACGTACTTGTGTCTATTTTGTAAATCATTTATAAAACCTGCATGTATTCTCATCCCAAAAATATTAGATTTTAAAAGTGGGACTATAACTCACTTTCACAGATTTTTACTTCGTCGGGAAGTAAGACTTGGCCACTGTTGATTCACGAACCTATAACAATATATACATATATATTAACGTATGTTCAAAATATATTTACAACACTTTTAATATATTTTGATGTTTTAAGTTTATTAAGTCAGCTGTCCTCGTTAGTAACCTATAACTAGTTGTCCACAGTTAGATGTACAGAAATAAATCGATAAATATTATCTTGAATCAATCCACGACCCAGTGTATACGTATCTCAGTATTGATCACAACTCAAACTATATATATTTTGGAATCAACCTCAACCCTGTATAGCTAACTCCAACATTCACATATAGAGTGTCTATGGTTGTTCCGAAATATATATAGATGTGTCGACATGATAGGTCGAAACATTGTATACGTGTCTATGGTATCTCAAGATTACATAATATACAATACAAGTTGATTAAGTTATGGTTGGAATAGATTTGTTACCAATTTTCACGTAGCTAAAATGAGAAAAATTATCCAATCTTGTTTTACCCATAACTTCTTCATTTTAAATCCGTTTTGAGTGAATCAAATTGCTATGGTTTCATATTGAACTCTATTTTATGAATCTAAACAGAAAAAGTATAGGTTTATAGTCGGAAAAATAAGTTACAAGTCGTTTTGGTAAAGGTAGTCATTTCAGTCCAAAGAACGACGTCTAGATGACCATTTTAGAAAACATACTTCCACTTTGAGTTTAACCATAATTTTTGGATATAGTTTCATGTTCATAATAAAAATCATTTTCTCAAAATAACAACTTTTAAATCAAAGTTTATCATAGTTTTTAATTAACTAACCCAAAACAGCCCGCGGTGTTACTACGACGGCGTAAATCCGGTTTTACGGTGTTTTTCGTGTTTCCAGGTTTTAAATCATTAAGTTAGCATATCATATAGATATATAACATGTGTTTAGTTGATTTTAAAAGTCAAGTTAGAAGGATTAACTTTTGTTTGTGAACAAGTTTAGAATTAACTAAACTATGTTCTAGTGATTACAAGTTTAAACCTTCGAATAAGATAGCTTTATATGTATGAATCGAATGATGTTATGAACATCATTATTACCTTAATTTCCTTGGATAAACCTACTGGAAAAGAGAAAAATGGATCTAGCTTCAATGGATCCTTGGATGGCTCGAAGTTCTTGAAGCAGAATCATGACACGAAAACAAGTTCAAGTAAGATCATCACTTGAAATAAGATTGTTATAGTTATAGAAATTGAACCAAAGTTTGAATATGATTATTACCTTGTATTAGAATGATAACCTACTGTAAGAAACAAAGATTTCTTGAGGTTGGATGATCACCTTACAAGATTGGAAGTGAGCTAGCAAACTTGAAAGTATTCTTGATTTTATGAAACTAGAACTTTTGGAATTTATGAAGAACACTTAGAAATTGAAGATAGAACTTGAGAGAGATCAATTAGATGAAGAAAATTGAAGAATGAAAGTGTTTGTAGGTGTTTTTGGTCATTGGTGTATGGATTAGATATAAAGGATATGTAATTTTGTTTTCATGTAAATAAGTCATGAATGATTACTCATATTTTTGTAATTTTATGAGATATTTCATGCTAGTTGCCAAATGATGGTTCCCACATGTGTTAGGTGACTCACATGGGCTGCTAAGAGCTGATCATTGGAGTGTATATACCAATAGTACATACATCTAAAAGCTGTGTATTGTACGAGTACGAATACGGGTGCATACGAGTAGAATTGTTGATGAAACTGAACGAGGATGTAATTGTAAGCATTTTTGTTAAGTAGAAGTATTTTGATAAGTGTATTGAAGTCTTTCAAAAGTGTATAAATACATATTAAAACACTACATGTATATACATTTTAACTGAGTCGTTAAGTCATCGTTAGTCGTTACATGTAAGTGTTGTTTTGAAACCTTTAGGTTAACGATCTTGTTAAATGTTGTTAACCCAATGTTTATAATATCAAATGAGATTTTAAATTATTATATTATCATGATATTATCATGTATGAATATCTCTTAATATGATATATATACATTAAATGTCTTTACAACGATAATCGTTACATATATGTCTCGTTTAAAAATCATTAAGTTAGTAGTCTTGTTTTTACATATGTAGTTCATTGTTAATATACTTTATGATATGTTTTCTTAACATAGTATCATGTTAACTATATATATATATCCATATATATGTCATCATATAGTTTTTACAAGTTTTAACGTTCGTGAATCACCGATCAACTTGGGTGGTCAATTGTCTATATGAAACATATTTCAATTAATCAAGTCTTAACAAGTTTGATTGCTTAACATGTTGGAAACATTTAATCAGGTAAATATCAATCTCAATTAATATATATAAACATGGAAAAGTTCGGGTCACTACAGTACCTACCCGTTAAATAAATTTCGTCCCGAAATTTTAAGCTGTTGAAGGTGTTGACGAATCTTCTGGAAATAGATGCGGGTATTTCTTCTTCATCTGATCTTCACGCTCCCAGGTGAACTCGGGTCCTCTACGAGCATTCCATCGAACCTTAACAATTGGTATCTTGTTTTGCTTAAGTCTTTTAACCTCACGATCCATTATTTCGACGGGTTCTTCGATGAATTGAAGTTTTTCGTTGATTTGGATTTCATCTAACGGAATAGTGAGATCTTCTTTAGCAAAACATTTCTTTAAATTTGAGACGTGGAAAGTGTTATGTACAGCCGCGAGTTGTTGAGGTAACTCTAGTCGGTAAGCTACTGGTCCGACACGATCAATAATCTTGAATGGTCCAATATACCTTGGATTTAATTTCCCTCGTTTACCAAATCGAACAACGCCTTTCCAAGGTGCAACTTTAAGCATGACCATCTCTCCAATTTCAAATTCTATATCTTTTCTTTTAATGTCAGCGTAGCTCTTTTGTCGACTTTGGGCGGTTTTCAACCGTTGTTGAATTTGGATGATCTTCTCGGTAGTTTCTTGTATAATCTCCGGACCCGTAATCTGTCTATCCCCCACTTCACTCCAACAAATCGGAGACCTGCACTTTCTACCATAAAGTGCTTCAAACGGCGCCATCTCAATGCTTGAATGGTAGCTGTTGTTGTAGGAAAATTCTGCTAACGGTAGATGTCGATCCCAACTGTTTCCGAAATCAATAACACATGCTCGTAGCATGTCTTCAAGCGTTTGTATCGTCCTTTCGCTCTGCCCATCAGTTTGTGGATGATAGGCAGTACTCATGTCTAGACGAGTTCCTAATGCTTGCTGTAATGTCTGCCAGAATCTTGAAATAAATCTGCCATCCCTATCAGAGATAATAGAGATTGGTATTCCATGTCTGGAGACGACTTCCTTCAAATACAGTCATGCTAACTTCTCCATCTTGTCATCTTCTCTTATTGGTAGGAAGTGTGCTGATTTGGTGAGACGATCAACTATTACCCAAATAGTATCAAAACCACTTGCAGTCCTTGGCAATTTAGTGATGAAATCCATGGTAATGTTTTCCCATTTCCATTCCGGGATTTCGGGTTGTTGAAGTAGACCTGATGGTTTCTGATGCTCAGCTTTGACCTTAGAACACATCAAACATTCTCCTACGTATTTAGCAACATCGGCTTTCATACCCGGCCACCAAAAATGTTTCTTGAGATCCTTGTACATCTTCCCCGTTCCAGGATGTATTGAGTATCTGGTTTTATGAGCTTCTCTAAGTACCATTTCTCTCATATCTCCAAATTTTGGTACCCAAATCCTTTCAGCCCTATACCGGGTTCCGTCTTCCCGAATATTAAGATGCTTCTCCGATCCTTTGGGTATTTCATCCTTTAAATTTCCCTCTTTTAAAACTCCTTGTTGCGCCTCCTTTATTTGAGTAGTAATGTTATTATGAATCATTATATTCATAGATTTTACTCGAATGGGTTCTCTGTCCTTCCTGCTCAAGGCATCGGCTACCACATTTGCCTTCCCCGGGTGGTAACGAATCTCAAAGTCGTAATCATTCAATAATTCAATCCACCTACGCTGCCTCATATTCAGTTGTTTCTGATTAAATATGTGTTGAAGACTTTTGTGGTCGGTATATATAATACTTTTGACCCCATATAAGTAGTGCCTCCAAGTCTTTAATGCAAAAACAACCGCGCCTAATTCCAAATCATGCGTCGTATAATTTTGTTCGTGAATCTTTAATTGTCTAGACGCATAAGCAATCACCTTCGTTCGTTGCATTAATACACAACCGAGACCTTGCTTTGATGCATCACAATAAATCACAAAATCATCATTCCCTTCAGGCAATGACAATATAGGTGCCGTAGTTAGCTTTTTCTTCAATAACTGAAACGCTTTCTCTTGTTCATCATTCCATTCAAATTTCTTACCTTTATGCGTTAATGCAGTCAAGGGTTTTGCTATTCTGGAAAAGTCTTGGATGAACCTTCTGTAGTAACCAGCTAGTCCTAAAAACTGGCGTATGTGTTTCGGAGTCTTCGGGGTTTCCCACTTTTCAACAGTTTCTATCTTTGCCGGATCCACCTTAATACCTTCTTTGTTCACTATGTGACCGAGGAATTGAACTTCTTCCAACCAAAATGCACACTTTGAAAACTTAGCGTACAATTCTTCCTTCCTCAATACTTCTAACACCTTTCTCAAATGTTCACCGTGTTCTTGGTCATTCTTTGAGTAAATAAGTATGTCATCAATGAAAACAATGACAAACTTGTCAAGGTATGGTCCACACACTCGGTTCATAAGGTCCATGAACACAGCTGGTGCATTAGTTAAACCAAACGGCATGACCATAAACTCGTAATGACCGTAACGTGTTCTGAAAGCAGTCTTTGGAATATCATCTTCTTTCACCCGCATTTGATGATACCCGGAACGTAAGTCAATCTTTGAATAAACAGACGAGCCTTATAGTTGATCAAATAAGTCGTCGATTCTCGGTAGTGGGTAGCGGTTCTTGATGGTAAGTTTGTTCAACTCTTGGTAGTCGATACACAACCTGAATGTACCATCTTTCTTCTTGACAAACAAAACAGGAGCTCCCCACAGTGATGTGCTTGGTCGAATGAAACCACGCTCTAAAAGTTCTTGTAATTGGCTTTGCAGTTCTTTCATCTCGCTGGGTGCGAGTCTGTAAGGAGCACGAGCTATTGGTGCAGCTCCTGGTACAAGATCTATTTGAAATTCAACGGATCGATGTGGGGGTAATCCCGGTAATTCTTTCGGAAATACATCGGGAAATTCTTTTGCAATGAGAACATCATTGATGCTCTTTTCTTCAGTTTGTACTTTCTCGACGTGTGCTAGAACAGCATAGCAACCTTTTCTTATTAGTTTTTGTGCCTTCAAATTACTAATAAGATGTAGCTTCGTGTTGCCCTTTTCTCCGTACACCATTAAGGGTTTTCCTTTTTCTCGTATAATGCGAATTGCATTTTTGCAACAAACGATCTCCGCTTTCACTTCTTTCAACCAGTCCATACCGATTATCACATCAAAACTCCCTAACTCTACTGGTATCAAATCAATCTTAAATGTTTCGCTAACCAGTTTAATTTCTCGATTCCGACATATATTATCTGCTGAAATTAATTTACCATTTGCTAATTCGAGTAAAAATTTACTATCCAAAGGCGTCAATGGACAACTTAATTTAGCACAAAAATCTCTACTCATATAGCTTCTATCCGCACCCGAATCAAATAAAACGTAAGCAGATTTATTGTCAATAAGAAACGTACCCGTAACAAGCTCCGGGTCTTCCTGTGCCTCTACCGCATTAATATTGAAAACTCTTCCACGGCCTTGTCCATTCGTGTTCTCCTGGTTCGGGCAATTTCTAATAATGTGGCCTGGTTTTCCACATTTATAACAAACTACATTGGCATAACTTGCTCCGACACTACTTGCTCCGCCATTACTCGTTCCGACACCATTTGTTCCTTTCGTTCTATTAACCCCTGGTCCGTAGACCTCACACTTCGCCGCGCTATGACCATTTCTTTTACACTTGTTGCAAAATTTGGTGCAGAACCCCGAGTGATTCTTTTCACACCTTTGGCATAGCTGCTTCTGATTGTTGTTGTTGTTGCGGTTATTATTGTTGTTGGGATGATTGTTGTAGTTGCTGTTGTTGTTGTTGTTGTTGTTGTTGTTGTTGTTGTTGTTGGGCCGTTTGTTGTAGTTGCGATTGATGTTGCGATTGTTGGGATAATTGTTACGATTATTGTTGTAATTGCTGTTGTTGTTGTATTGGTGATTCTTATCACCGTTTTCCTCCCACTTTCTTTTGACTTGCTTCACATTGGCCTCTTCAGCAGTCTGTTCTTTAATTCTTTCTTCAATCTGGTTCACTAGTTTGTGAGCCATTCTACATGCCTGTTGTATGGAGGCGGGCTCGTGTGAACTTATATCTTCTTGGATTCTTTCCGGTAATCCTTTCACAAACGCGTCGATCTTCTCTTCCTCATCTTCGAATGCTCTCGGACACAATAGGCACAATTCTGTGAATCGTCTTTCGTACATGGTAATATCAAATCCTTGGGTTCGTAACCCTCTAAGTTCTGTCTTGAGCTTATTGACCTCGGTTCTGGGACGGTACTTCTCGTTCATCAAGTGCTTGAATGCTGACCACGGTAGTGCGTACGCATCATCTTGTCCCACTTGCTCTAGATAGGTATTCCACCATGTTAACGCAGAACCTGTGAAGGTATGCGTAGCGTACTTCACTTTGTCCTCTTCAGTACACTTACTTATGGCAAACACCGATTCAACCTTCTCGGTCCACCGTTTCAATCCGATCGGTCCTTCGGTTCCATCAAATTCCAAAGGTTTGCAGGTAGTGAATTCTTTGTAGGTGCATCCTACACGATTTCCTGTACTGCTAGATCCAAGGTTATTGTTGGTATGTAGCGCAGCCTGTACTGCGGCTATGTTTGAAGCTAGAAAAGTACGAAATTCTTCTTCATTCATATTCACGGTGTGTCGAGTAGTCGGTGCCATTTCCTTCAAAATAGTTAAATGGAACAAGTTAATCATACAGAATATTAAGAGTAGTTAATAGTATTTCGTAGCATAATATGAACTCATTTATAAAAGCTTTTTCTTCATATTAGCGTTTTATAAGTTTAAATTCGGGTAGTACCTACCCGTTAAGTTCATACTAAGTAGCTAATATACAATTCAACTACTACAATTCTATATGAAAAACTGATTATAATAATATTTCGCGTTCAAACTTTTATACAATATTTTACAAACTTACAATACCGCTTATTTTACATAAAGCATGAAATATAGCACACAATAACTTTGATACAAGATAGTTGTGAAGACAATTCTAGCTAGTACACAAGTCGTTCAGCAAAGGCAATAAAGACACGTAATTCATACGTCCAGAAACAAGTCATGCATTCTGGTTTTACTAGGACTACTTCCCATCCTTGGTCTTGTGCAACATAACCGTTATGGCCGTTGATAAGACAGCGTGTTGTAACGTCATCAAAGGGACGAGGGTTACGTAATGTCCAACAGTCCCGTAATAATCTAAAAACCTCATTTCTTACCCCAATTACCGACTCCGTCACTTGTGGAAACGTTTTGGTTAATAGTTGTAGCCCGATGTTCTTGTTCTCACTTTGGTGAGAAGCGAACATTACTAATCCGTAAGCATAACATGCTTCTTTATGTTGCATGTTAGCCGCTTTTTCTAAATCACGAAGTCCAATATTCAGATATATTGAGTCAAAATAATTTCTTAACCCGTTGCGTAAAATAGCATTTGGGTTCCCCGCAATATATGCGTCAAAGTAAACACATCGTAACTTATGGGTTTCCCAATGTGATATCCCCCATCTTTCAAACGAAAGTCTCTTATAAACCAAGACATTCTTGGAACGTTCTTCGAATGTCTTACAAACTGATCTCGCCTTAAATAGTTGTGCCGAAGAATTCTGGCCGACTCTAGACAAGATTTCATCAATCATGTCTCCGGGTAGGTCTCTTAAAATATTGGGTTGTCTATCCATTTTGTGTTTTTAAACTGTAAAATAGACAAGAGTTAGATTCATAAAAAAAATACTTATTAATACAAGCAATTTTTACATATATCATAAAGCATAAGAACACTATATTACATATATTACACCACACGAATACAACTATCTTATTCCTACTCGCTCGTTTCTTCTTCTTCGGTTTTGGTTCGTTTTGCCAAGTTTCTAGGGATATATGATGTTCCCCTAATACGAGCCGTCGTTGTCCACATTGGTTTAGAAAAACCTGGTGGTTTAGAGGTTCCCGGGTCATTGTTACAACTTAAGGACTTCGGGGGTTGACGATACATATAAAGTTCATCGGGGTTGGAATTAGATTTCTCTATTTTTATGCCCTTTCCCTTATTATTTTCTTTTGCCTTTTTAAATTCAGTTGGGGTAATTTCTATAACATCATCGGAATTCTCGTCGGAATCCGATTCATCGGAGAATTGGTAATCCTCCCAATATTTTGCTTCCTTGGCGGAAACACCATTGACCATAATTAACTTTGGTCGGTTGGTTGAGGATTTTCTTTTACTTAACCGTTTTATTATTTCCCCCACCGGTTCTATTTCTTCATCCGGTTCCGATTCTTCTTCCGGTTCCGATTCTTCTTCCGGTTCCGACTCTTCTTCCGGTTCCTCTTCGGGAACTTGTGAATCAGTCCACAAATCATTCCAATTTACATTTGACTCTTCATTATTATTAAGTGAGTCAATGGGACTTGTTCTAGAGGTAGACATCTATCACATAATATCAAACACGTTAAGAGATTAATATATCACATAATATTCATATGTTAAAAATATATAGTTTCCAACAAAAATGTTAAGCAATCATTTTTAAAGAAAACACGGTCGAAGTCCAGACTCACTAATGCATCCTAACAAACTCGATAAGACACACTAATGCAAATTTTCTGGTTCTCTAAGACCAACGCTCTGATACCAACTGAAATGTCCCGTTCTTATTGATTAAAAACGTTCCATATTAATTGATTTCGTTGCGAGGTTTTGACCTCTATATGAGACATTTTTCAAAGACTGCATTCATTTTTAAAACAAACCATAACCTTTATTTCATAAATAAAGGTTTAAAAAGCTTTACGTAGATTATCAAATAATGATAATCTAAAATATCCTGTTTACACACGACCATTACATAATGGTTTACAATACAAATATGTTACATCGAAATCAGTTTCTTGAATGCAGTTTTTACACAATATCATACAAACATGGACTCCAAATCTTGTCCTTATTTTAGTATGCAACAGCGGAAGCTCTTAATATTCACCTGAGAATAAACATGCTTTAAACGTCAACAAAAATGTTGGTGAGTTATAGGTTTAACCTATATATATCAAATCGTAACAATAGACCACAAGATTTCATATTTCAGTACACATCCCATACATAGAGATAAAAATCATTCATATGGTGAACACCTGGTAACCGACAATAACAAGATGCATATATAAGAATATCCCCATCATTCCGGGACACCCTTCGGATATGATATAAATTTCGAAGTACTAAAGCATCCGGTACTTTGGATGGGGTTTGTTAGGCCCAATAGATCTATCTTTAGGATTCGCGTCAATTAGGTGTCTGTTCCCTAATTCTTAGATTACCAGACTTAATAAAAAGGGGCATATTCGATTTCGATAATTCAACCATAGAATGTAGTTTCACGTACTTGTGTCTATTTTGTAAATCATTTATAAAACCTGCATGTATTATCATCCCAAAAATATTAGATTTTAAAAGTGGGACTATAACTCACTTTCACAGATTTTTACTTCGTCGGGAAGTAAGACTTGGCCACTGTTGATTCACGAACCTATAACAATATATACATATATATTAACGTATGTTCAAAATATATTTACAACACTTTTAATATATTTTGATGTTTTAAGTTTATTAAGTCAGCTGTCCTCGTTAGTAACCTATAACTAGTTGTCCACAGTTAGATGTACAGAAATAAATCGATAAATATTATCTTGAATCAATCCACGACCCAGTGTATACGTATCTCAGTATTGATCACAACTCAAACTATATATATTTTGGAATCAACCTCAACCCTGTATAGCTAACTCCAACATTCACATATAGAGTGTCTATGGTTGTTCCGAAATATATATAGATGTGTCGACATGATAGGTCGAAACATTGTATACGTGTCTATGGTATCTCAAGATTACATAATATACAATACAAGTTGATTAAGTTATGGTTGGAATAGATTTGTTACCAATTTTCACGTAGCTAAAATGAGAAAAATTATCCAATCTTGTTTTACCCATAACTTCTTCATTTTAAATCCGTTTTGAGTGAATCAAATTGCTATGGTTTCATATTGAACTCTATTTTATGAATCTAAACAGAAAAAGTATAGGTTTATAGTCGGAAAAATAAGTTACAAGTCGTTTTTGTAAAGGTAGTCATTTCAGTCGAAAGAACGACGTCTAGATGACCATTTTAGAAAACATACTTCCACTTTGAGTTTAACCATAATTTTTGGATATAGTTTCATGTTCATAATAAAAATCATTTTCTCAAAATAACAACTTTTAAATCAAAGTTTATCATAGTTTTTAATTAACTAACCCAAAACAGCCCGCGGTGTTACTACGACGGCGTAAATCCGGTTTTACGGTGTTTTTCGTGTTTCCAGGTTTTAAATCATTAAGTTAGCATATCATATAGATATATAACATGTGTTTAGTTGATTTTAAAAGTCAAGTTAGAAGGATTAACTTTTGTTTGTGAACAAGTTTAGAATTAACTAAACTATGTTCTAGTGATTACAAGTTTAAACCTTCGAATAAGATAGCTTTATATGTATGAATCGAATGATGTTATGAACATCATTACTACCTTAATTTCCTTGGATAAACCTACTGGAAAATAGAAAAATGGATCTAGCTTCAATGGATCCTTGGATGGCTCGAAGTTCTTGAAGCAGAATCATGACACGAAAACAAGTTCAAGTAAGATCATCACTTGAAATAAGATTGTTATAGTTATAGAAATTGAACCAAAGTTTGAATATGATTATTACCTTGTATTAGAATGATAACCTACTGTAAGAAACAAAGATTTCTTGAGGTTGGATGATCACCTTACAAGATTGGAAGTGAGCTAGCAAACTTGAAAGTATTCTTGATTTTATGAAACTAGAACTTTTGGAATTTATGAAGAACACTTAGAACTTGAAGATAGAACTTGAGAGAGATCAATTAGATGAAGAAAATTGAAGAATGAAAGTGTTTGTAGGTGTTTTTGGTCGTTGGTGTATGGATTAGATATAAAGGATATGTAATTTTGTTTTCATGTAAATAAGTCATGAATGATTACTCATATTTTTGTAATTTTATGAGATATTTCATGCTAGTTGCCAAATGATGGTTCCCACATGTGTTAGGTGACTCACATGGGCTGCTAAGAGCTGATCATTGGAGTGTATATACCAATAGTACATACATCTAAAAGCTGTGTATTGTACGAGTACGAATACGGGTGCATACGAGTAGAATTGTTGATGAAACTGAACGAGGATGTAATTGTAAGCATTTTTGTTAAGTAGAAGTATTTTGATAAGTGTATTGAAGTCTTTCAAAAGTGTATAAATACATATTAAAACACTACATGTATATACATTTTAACTGAGTCGTTAAGTCATCGTTAGTCGTTACATGTAAGTGTTGTTTTGAAACCTTTAGGTTAACGATCTTGTTAAATGTTGTTAACTCAATGTTTATAATATCAAATGAGATTTTAAATTATTATATTATCATGATATTATCATGTATGAATATCTCTTAATATGATATATATACATTAAATGTCTTTACAACGATAATCGTTACATATATGTCTCGTTTAAAAATCATTAAGTTAGTAGTCTTGTTTTTACATATGTAGTTCATTGTTAATATACTTTATGATATGTTTTCTTATCATAGTATCATGTTAACTATATATATATCCATATATATGTCATCATATAGTTTTTACAAGTTTTAACGTTCGTGAATCACCGATCAACTTGGGTGGTCAATTGTCTATATGAAACATATTTCAATTAATCAAGTCTTAACAAGTTTGATTGCTTAACATGTTGGAAACATTTAATCAGGTAAATATCAATCTCAATTAATATATATAAACATGGAAAAGTTCGGGTCACTACAATTTCATAGTCTAGATGTTTTATTGCTCATGGCTATTCGTGTGTACGTTATTGCTCGCGTTAATTTGTTCGTTTGTTGTGTTTTTGTTTAATCACGAATTTGATTTTTGTGTTAACAGAAACTTAAACTTTTTAATTTTATAATATTATGAAATAATTAGAAACCTCTTTAAAACTAATAACTTTGGGCTTTTGAATCACTAAATTTCGGTAAGTTATGATCATGTTATG
Organism: Rutidosis leptorrhynchoides; assembly: GCF_046630445.1. Classification (NCBI taxonomy): domain Eukaryota; kingdom Viridiplantae; phylum Streptophyta; class Magnoliopsida; order Asterales; family Asteraceae; genus Rutidosis; species Rutidosis leptorrhynchoides. Next base: position 347,932,525 of record NC_092343.1, read on the forward strand.
GTTAATCGAAGATTTGCTAGGGTTTTGGTGTAAATCCGAAACCTGGGCAAAATACTCAGAAAATTGCTCTATGAATTGTGTACCATTCAATTGTTAATTGAAAAAAACTCAGGTTACACTAGGATATCATGTCATTTGCTTGAGTAAAACTTGTGATATGCCTAATCGAATGAAAACGTAAGTTTTTCCAACACATGCATGAAAACTGACTTGTATGCTAAAATGTATTGACTTCTAAGATTATAGCTTTTCATATATGTAATTTAAACAAAAAGTAATTCACTTTTCATATAGATATTATGGTCTAATTTGAAAGGACCCGTTCATATACATTATAAACGATTCACAATAGTTGATTACATTGCGAGGTATTTGACCTCTATATGATACATTTTACAAACATTGCATTCGTTTTTAAAATACGAGCTTTCTTTACATTGAAAATTGACAGGCATGCATACCATTTCATTATATCCACTATCCAACTATAAATTGATTTAATAATAATCTTTGATGAACTCAATGACTCGAATGCAACGTTCTTCGAAATATGCTATGAAAGACTCCAAGTAATATCTGTAAAATGAGCAAATGCACAGCGGAAGATTTCTTTAACACCTGAGAATAAACATGCTTTAAAGTGTCAACCAAAAGGTTGGTGAGTTCATTAGTTTATCATAATCATTTATTTCCATCATTTTAATAGACCACAAGAATTTCATTTTTAGTTCTCATAAATATACGTCCCATGCATAGAGACAAAAATAATCATTCATATGGTGAACTCCTGGTAACCGACATTAACTAGATACATATAAGAATATCCCCTATCATTCCGGGATCCTCCTTCGGACATGATATAAATTTCGAAGTACTAAAGCATCCGGTACTTTGGATGGGGTTTGTTAGGCCCAATAGATCTATCTTTAGGATTCGTGTCAATTACTTGTGTCTATTTCGTCAAACATTTATAAAAGCGCATGTATTCTCAGTCCCAAAAATATAAAGGATAAAAAGGCAAATGAAACTCACCATACTGTATTTCGTAGTAAAAATACATATAACGTCATTGAACAAGTGCAAGGTTGGCCTCGGATTCACGAACCTAAATTAATTATATATAATTATGTGTTGGTCAATATTTGTCTAACAAATTAGGTCAAGTCATAGTGTACCACAATCCTAATGCTCGAGACTAATATGCAAAAGTCAACAAAAGTAAATTTGACTCAAAATAATTTCTAAAAATCTATACATGATTAATATATAGTTTAAATATCGTCGTTTTATATTTTTAAATATTTTTAAAAGATTTATTAGAGTAATAATATAATTTATTTATTAATAAATAAAATTTTATATTAAATTTATGTAAGAAAATATACTTTTATATATATTAAGTAATAAAATTTATAGGGTTCATTTAATATTATAAAGATAATATGATAGGTATTATTAAAGTAAGTTATTACACGTAGTAAAATATGTTTGTATCACATATTTATTTGATAAAATAATATCTATAATGATAGTAAGTAAAAGTTGTATTATTTTGTAATAAAAATTATTATTATAAAAATATCAATATTTATAATTACTAAGATGACATTATGATAAAACGATAATTCTAATTATGATAACTTTAATATTTACGATAAGTTTTAATATTATCTTTAAAATAATAATTCTATTTAAAATAATAATAATAATGATATTTTATAGTAACAATGACAGTTTTAATAATTCTATTTTATTATCTTTAAAATAATAATTCTATTTCGAAGTACTAAATGATAATTTTTGTTAAAATGATAGTTTTAATACTAACGATACTTTTAATAATAATAGTAATGATAAAAATAATAAGAACGATAATTTTATCTAAATCAATATCTTATAATATTTTAATTTCATCATGATACTCTTACTCATTATTTCCTAATCGTTTCGTTTAATAGCTTTTAATCGTCTTTTATATCGTGTTCATAATAATGATAATAATAGTAATGAAAATAATTAGGTGTTACAAATATTTGTTTTAATTACACTTATATTAATAATGTTAGTTACTATAACATTATTAACGATAATACTAATAATTATCTTAATGATAATATAGTAATAATAATAATAACAATAACAATAACCATTTTTAAATAATGATTTATATTAATAATGATAATAATAATAATAATACTAATAATAATAATAATGATAATAATTGGATAATAATAATAATACTAATTATAACTTTAACGATAATAACGATAGTAATAATAAAAAAAATTAACAATTTTTAATGATAAATCCCTTTTATTGATAAAGATAATAATAATGATAATAATAAGATAAAACTAGAACGACGATAAAAAACGACGATAATAATAATAATCATTTTTAATAAAAATATCAAAAATTCAATTGATTATAACTTCTAATCCGTTCATCAAAACCATTCGATATCTAAAGGAAAAGTTCTTAATTTTTTGCTAGCTTTCCAAGGACATGCATATCTTATACCTTATCTCAACCGTAAGTGTAACTAATTCAATATTCAACCTAACCTGTCTAAGGGCAATATCAAAAGTACAAGCATGCATAATCCTAAATACTCGAGCACTAGTCAGGGATACACTATTAGTATGTAAAAGTTAAATTATGAGTACTCACGTATCAATATTGAGATTCAATATTGCAGGAAAGGTATGTAGACACAACGGAAATGATAAACACTATATTGACCTCACGAGCATACCCATGAACCATACTCAATCACCTCCATAGCTATAACCCATAATTTCCTTAATCCTATCCTACTCGAAAAACAATTTCGAAACCACTCGGACAGCACTCCGTCGTAATATTTTATGTATACTAATAATATCTTGAAATAATACGGAGTAAATATATATATGTAAATCGATTGAGAGAGTTTAGAGAAAAATATTTTCAAATTTCTATGAAATAATGAAACCTATTGAATTCTATTTATAATAGATTTTTGAATTATTAAAGTGAATTATTAAAGTATGAATTATTAAAGTGAATTATTAAAGTATGAATTATTAAAGTGAATTATTAAAGTATGAATTATTAAAGTGAATTATTAAAGTATGAATTATTAAAGTGAATTATTAAAGTTAAAGTAAAGTAAAAATAAAGTAAATGTAAAGTTTAAGTATAGTAAAAGTATAAAACTATGTACGTATAATACGCGAATAAATATATATAATATTAATTTAAATCGTTATATATATTTAATAAAATAAAATATAAATATCGTTATCTTTATCATACTAGTTAAGTAATGAGTTGTCAAAAACGGTTCTAGATATTTATAAAAGTTATATGCGTTTTAATAATAAAGTTCTTTTTAAACTGAAAACGTTTTTGTACGTTTGAAACTAAATAGATCAATCGAGTCTTTATGAGATTCAATCTTCCACTATCCTTTGTCTAGTTCTCAATGATTGACAATTTGTTCTTATTTATAAATCACTTTACCATTTTTCGAATATTGTTAAAATGGAAAGATTTCTCAAATCAACGTGGGCCTTTCAACCGAGACTTGTAATCATAATTCAATATATCTGATAATTCAATCATTTGATCTTATCTTCTAATTCCATTGATAAACATTTTGAAACAGATACAATCATATAAAGTATTTAATCTAATATTTTATTTACGTTTCAAGTTATAATATATATACACATATACATATATAATCATATTCGTTTAATGGTTCGTGAATCGTTGGAATTTGGTCGAGGTTGAATGAATGTATGAACATAGTTTAAAATTCTTGCAATTTAACTTAACCAATATTGCTTATCGTGTCGGAAACATATAAAGATTAAAGTTTAAATTTGGTTGGAAATTTCCGGGTTGTCACAGTACCTACCCGTTAAAGAAATTTCGTCCCGAAATTTGAGTGGAAAGTTCGTGAGTGATAATAAGTATGTTTTCATGATGCATACGGGCTGAAAATTATAGTTTTATCATCAGCGATTAATTTGGATAAACAATTCATTTATATGAAGAGTACGAATGAAGCTAACATAGAAGAGTGAAATGAGTAAGTGTAGATTCATCTTATCATTTGACGTAGATATGATTCATTCCCAGATTTCAAGGGATTTGAAGAAAATCTTCTTAATAAGATTTGACTCTCCGGTAATCAAGGGAATTAGGATCCACTTTAAATGCGATCGTCCATTTTAATTGTTCTGTCAGAGATTTTCTTATAAATTCACCTCCTTCGTTTCCTTACAACTCACACCTTCTGTTGATGCATTTTATGCAACTCCCTAGACATCTACCCACGTCCATTGCAGGTACAACAGTTTACAGGCCACCATGATTGCTCGTTATTATCCTATCCGTGTTTATATGTGGTTACAGGAACTGCAGGAACGAGATTTAGATGTTTGACTATGTTACAGGAACTGCAGGAACGAGTGAAGCCTCAATAGTACGGCTGACAGTCTCATATGCATGGTTGATGCTGAGCTAAGTCACAATTACAATCTAAATGAGAAGACACGAGTGAGTGATCACCCGTACGGCTGATGAAGCCAACTCGTACGTGTGATGAATGAATCGTATGGGTGAGTCAACAGCAGGGGTATATAAAGTCTTATGTTCTTCATTTTAGGTTAAGCCTCTCATTTGTTACACACACTCAGATCTAGTGAGCTCCTCCGATTCTCTCTCAGTCCAAATCACCCAGGTGGTGAATAATAGCTCTAGGTGTTGATCTAATCATACTTGATTTAGTTGTGGTTTGACTAAATTAATCAAAAAAAAAAAAAAAAAAACTTAACCTATTCAGTAGAGGGTTTGATTCACTTATTCCGCCACTGTGTGAGTTAAATCTGTTGATTTCTAAGTTCCTAGTCATGTTTCATCACCTTCTATTCTTTCCCCCTCAACTCATATTTTAAAGTATTCATCAATATGCTCCATCCAGTTCTGATTCTCGATATACTTCTAACTTTCATATCGGTCATTCTTCTTTTTCATCTACCACCGAAAGAATCTATTTACTTCTACTATACTCTTGGGTTTATAGTGTTTCTAGTTCTCCCGTGTCTTTATATTGCTATATGCATCGATATATATGGTTTATAATTTCTGGTTTGTCGTTGGGCTTTATATGTTCCCTTATATTTCAAAGTCTCTGCTTCTGTCTTCAATAATCATTATCATTCACAGTTAATGCTCTCTTTTATTTGCTGCAATTTATACCCCAATTTCTATTTCGGAGTTTTGTCCTTTTGTTTCTTCTTCTTGCAATTAAGTACCGCTTGTAATGGTCCAGAATTCACAGATATGAATTTCGGAATGAACATTGTTAATGTTCTAGGAAGAAAATTGTGATTGCACGATCTTAACTTGTCAAATCACTAGAATACCTTGGAAAAGGCCGAATCATCAAGAAATATTTTCTTGATATTTTAGAGGTTAAATAGAATACAAGAGTCATATAACATGGCACATGATGATGTTATGATCTGTGAATCATCACGTTTCATTTAGAAAATCAGCATGACTTACTGTAATATAATCACATTGATCAAGTGTCATTATATTATACTAATTCATGCTTCAGTTCCCAACACTACTTCAAAATATTCCTATTTTAAACTTGAATGTTTCAGAATTTAGAAACTAAAATAGTTTCTTTTATGATGTAATACAGATAGCGCGAAGAGGTAAATGATTTCAAATAAGAAAAATTAAGAAAATATCTTCAGAAATATGGAGGATATTTATAATGAAAGATATGATGATATTTTAGAATTTCTAATATCAGAGGATGATGAAGAATATTGTTCGCAGGGGTTTAGAGTCAGGAGCAAGGTATTCGTTAATGACTTCAGCAGGTACTGAATCATTTGGATCCTTTGAAGTCAGGTTCAGTCTTTGTAATTTGTCCACAACCTCCTTCCTACTTTGCTCAATCCGTTTTCCAGTTTCAAAACTTCTCTTTTTCTGCGCTTTGCCAGCACACTTCATCATTATCATCCAGCTTTTACCATTTAAAGTCGTTTATAGTTTTTGCTGCTTCATCAGCATTTTTTTTTTCGGAGAACCAATTCGTAGTTCGGAGTGTTTTTCAGAAACTTCACATTCAAATTAAGTCCAGAAGATAGACGTTATATATACACATATAACTATTGGCGTAGACATGCTGCGAGATTTCAAAATACTGATTGCTAATTCCCAATGATTTGTATGGCAATTCTCATTACAAGATGCGAATGAGTAAATGATGGGGTTTCAATGAATAATTATAATGACTTTTTGGAGAGGCTAAAGTCAAAGGGTAATGAAGTTGTTGGTACATCTGCTAATAATATGGTGGAATGTAAAAGGTTCCCTGGTAACGATGGTGTATATCTCAAGGTTATAATAAGGTTAGTCTGACTGAAAAGTCGAAGTTGACTTGCTGGAGCTGTGACAAAACTGGCTACTTTGAATAGGAGTCGCAAAGTTATTTTTGCTAATAAATGCCAAAGAATCTGACGCGGATACGTTGTTTAAACTTTTACTTTAGTTTCAAGAGTTTTTCGGGTACATAACTGTGGGTAACATGTGGTTGGATCATCATCTCGATTGCTCATCATTCGAAGTGTCTTCAGAAATTTTCGAAGGGTTTGAACACAGATTGTAATCGTTAATATACATTTGATGTTCTAACACAGTTTTGAAGTCAAAATATAGCTTGTGAAAGATGTAAGGATCTAAGAGTGATGATTTTGGTCATATCTCAAGTTGAATTTTGAGATTTCAAAATCAGAATATGTAATTAAATTTTGAATGAGTATGGTTGTTTTGATTTCTATAAAAGAATGTATATTGTTGTGAAAGTAGGGAGTATAATGGATGATTTGCTGAATCAGATTCGAAGAATGTAACATATTAATTGTGAATTTATATATCTCTCGGGTATTACCTACCCGTTAAAAAAAATTTCACAATTAATATTTTGTACAAAAGAATTTTATTACAGTCTTTATGAAAATATATATATGTATATTTTCTTCAGATGTAACATAGATTTAATGAGTTAGTGTTAAATTAAACTCATTTGATTTACGGTTGAAACTATAATTGAATAATCCCTAAAGGCTTTAAAAAGTACATAACTTTTACGCAGTATTTATTTAATAACATTGAAATTATGAATCAATACTTCGTTATTTGTTGATGTATGATGTTCGGTTCGTGGAATTCTTGTGAATTTCGCAAAGTACGAATGATGTTATCTGAAAAGTTTCAGGTACATCGATGATGAAAGTGTAAAATCAAATATATACTTGATTTATTATGAATTGGAATTTGTTGAATTGCGACAGAGATTGTAGTTAATGCTGGTTAAGTTACGGCCGAAGGACGTACATTATTGCATATTTATAATATGAATTAACCGAGTAGTTAAGATTCACACACAATAGCTTAGCATGGAAAGATTTATTTCAATATATATATATATATATATATATATATATATATATATATATATATATATATATATATAATATACATATACACATTGATACAATATACACGTTATTGATTCGTAATGATGTCCACAATGATTCTTGAACTGACGGAGTTTGTGATGTTATCTGTGTTGTTGATTCGAATGTTGACTGTACTGACGATGCTGGTAACGCTAACGGTACTGTTGATGCTGTTGGTAATGCAAGTTTAGCTTGTTAATCACACACCATTTTTGTCAGGGTTTCTACTCTTCCTTCTATCATTTTGGTTCGCTTAACTGATTTATGGTTAGGGCTAGATTAGATAATCTCTAAGACTTTAGAGATTACATAATCACCGCGGAATGTTTCTCCAATGAAGTTATGAATTAATACTTCGTCAGTTATTGTTGTTGGTACTCCTTGGTGTCTATGGTGCGTATGGCGTTGATGCTCGTGGGACAGATTGTGAAGTTGAGGTTTACGACGTGGTTGTGGTTGGAGGTGGTAATGGTACTGTTAGCGTTGATGATGGTGGTACTGGTTATGCTGCTGGTGCTGCTGCTGGTGTTTGTAATCTTTGCACCATATTCTCCAAAGCCACTACCCGAACGCGAAGCTCGTTGACTTCTTCTATTATACCGGGGTGATTGTCGGTTCGGATGAGCGGATAAATATAATCTAGAATTTGATGTAGTATATAATCGTGACGAGATACTCTGGAAATGAGAGAGAAAATGGTGTTTCGGATTGGTTCGCCGGTAAGTGCTTCAGGTTCTTCGTTAAGAGGGCAATGGGGTGGATGGAATGGATCACCTTCTTCTTGTCTCCAATGATTGAGGAGGCTACGAACCCATCCCCAATTCATCCAGAATAGATGATGGCTGATTGGTTGATCCATTCCAGTCACACTACTTTCAGAGCTGGAGTGGTATTCCATTTCGGAATCCGAGAAACTTGAATTAATGATGAATTCCATTTCGTACGATTGAATAAGGATTTTTTTTTTCGATATGAAATGATTTTCGATTATCGGATGGTATTCTAATAACATAGAATATCCATAGATATAGAACAAAAGATTTTGGTAGATTACGGAGGAATTTGCGGGATACGTCAGGTAAAGTTTAAAGTAACAGATACGATAAGATATGATTTAGCAGATACGCTAAGATATGAATTGTGTCTATACACTACTCATGCAATTAATGTAGCAAGACGTGTCTAGACTAGTAATGATAAGCAGGTAATTTCCTAAGAATGATAAGCAGATGATTTCCGACTAAAAATGATAAGCAAAACTTTTGACATGCAGACAGTCGAAGTCCAGACTCACTAATGCATCCTAACGACTTATCAGTTAGACACACTAATGCAGACATGGTTCGCTAAGACCACCGCTCTGATACCAACTGAAAGGACCCGTTCATATACATTATAAACGATTCACAATAGTTGATTACATTGCGAGGTATTTGACCTCTATATGATACATTTTACAAACATTGCATTCGTTTTTAAAATACGAGCTTTCTTTACATTGAAAATTGACAGGCATGCATACCATTTCATTATATCCACTATCCAACTATAAATTGATTTAATAATAATCTTTGATGAGCTCAATGACTCGAATGCAACGTTCTTCGAAATATGCTATGAAAGACTCCAAGTAATATCTTTAAAATGAGCAAATGCACAGCGGAAGATTTCTTTAACACCTGAGAATAAACATGCTTTAAAGTGTCAACCAAAAGGTTGGTGAGTTCATTAGTTTATCATAATCATTTATTTCCATCATTTTAATAGACCACAAGAATTTCATTTTTAGTTCTCATAAATATACGTCCCATGCATAGAGACAAAAATAATCATTCATATGGTGAACACCTGGTAACCGACATTAACTAGATACATATAAGAATATCCCCTATCATTCCGGGATCCTCCTTCGGACATGATATAAATTTCGAAGTACTAAAGCATCCGGTACTTTGGATGGGGTTTGTTAGGCCCAATAGATCTATCTTTAGGATTCGTGTCAATTAGGGTGTCTGTTCCCTAATTCTTAGATTACCAGACTTTAATAAAAAGGGGCATATTCGATTTCGATAATTCAACCATAGAATGTAGTTTCAATTACTTGTGTCTATTTCGTCAAACATTTATAAAAGCGCATGTATTCTCAGTCCCAAAAATATAAAGGATAAAAAGGCAAATGAAACTCACCATACTGTATTTCGTAGTAAAAATACATATAACGTCATTGAACAAGTGCAAGGTTGGCCTCGGATTCACGAACCTAATTTAATTATATATAATTATGTGTTGGTCAATATTTGTCTAACAAATTAGGTCAAGTCATAGTGTACCACAATCCTAATGCTCGAGACTAATATGCAAAAGTCAACAAAAGTAAATTTGACTCAAAATAATTTCCAAAAATCTATACATGATTAATATATAGTTTAAATATTGTCGTTTTATATTTTTAAATATTTTTAAAAGATTTATTAGAGTAATAATATAATTTATTTATTAATAAATAAAATTTTATATTAAATTTATGTAATAAAATATACTTATATATATATTAAGTAATAAAATTTATAGGGTTCATTTAATATCATAAAGATAATATGATAGGTATTATTAAAATAAGTTATTACACGTAGTAAAATATGTTTGTATCACATATTTATTTGATAAAATAATATCTATAATGATAGTAAGTAAAAGTTGTATTATTTTGTAATAATAATTATTATTATAAAAATATCAATATTTATAATTACTAAGATGACATTATGATAAAACGATAATTCTAGTTATGATAACTTTAATATTTACGATAATTTTTAATATTATCTTTAAAATAATAATTCTATTTAAAATAATAATAATAATGATATTTTATAGTAACAATGACATTTCTATTAAAATGATAATTTTTGTTAAAATGATAGTTTTAATACTAACGATACTTTTAATAATAATAGTAATGATAAAAATAATAAGAACGATAATTTTATCTAAATCAATATCTTATAATATTTTAATTTCATCATGATACTCTTACTCATTATTTCCTAATCGTTTCGTTTAATAGCTTTTAATCGTCTTTTATATCGTGTTCATAATAATGATAATAATAGTAATCAAAATAATTAGGTGTTACAAATATTTGTTTTAATTACACTTATATTAATAATGTTAGTTACTATAACATTATTAACGATAATACTAATAATTATCTTAATGATAATATAGCAATAATAATAATAACAATAACAATAACCATTTTTAAATAATGATATATATTAATAATGATAATCATAATAATAATACTAATAATAATAATAATAATGATAATAATTGGATAATAATAATAATGATATATATTAATAATGATAATAATAATAATACTAATTATAACTTTAACGATAATAACGATAGTAATAATAAAAAAAAATTAACAATTTTTAATGATAAATCCCTTTTATTGATAAAGATAATAATAATGATAATAATAAGATAAAACTAGAACGACGATAAAAAACGACGATAATAATAATCATTTTTAATAAAAATATCAAAAATTCAATTGATTATAACTTCTAATCCGTTCATCGAAACCATTCGATATCTAAAGGAAAAGTTCTTAATTTTTCGCTAGCTTTCCAAGGACATGCATATCGTATACCTTATCTCAACCGTAAGTGTAACTAATTCAATATTCAACCTAACATGTCTAAGGGCAATATCAAAAGTACAAGCATGCATAATCCTAAATACTCGAGCACTAGTCAGGGATACACTATTAGTATGTAAAAGTTAAATTATGAGTACTCACGTATCAATATTGAGATTCAATATTGCAGGAAAGGTATGTAGACACAACGGAAATGATAAACACTATATTGACCTCACGAGCATACCCATGAACCATACTCAATCACCTCCATAGCTATAACCCATAATTTCCTTAATCCTATCCTACTCGAAAAACAATTTCGAAACCACTCGGACAGCACTCCGTCGTAATATTTTATGTATACTAATAATATCTTGAAATAATACGGAGTAAATATATATATGTAAATCGATTGAGAGAGTTTAGAGAAAAATATTTTTAAGTTTCTATGAAATAATGAAACCTATTGAATTCTATTTATAATAGATTTTTGAATTATTAAAGTATGAATTATTAAAGTGAATTATTAAAGTATGAATTATTAAAGTGAATTATTAAAGTATGAATTATTAAAGTGAATTATTAAAGTATGAATTATTAAAGTGAATTATTAAAGTTAAAGTAAAGTAAAAATAAAGTAAACGTAAAGTTTAAGTATAGTAAAAGTATAAAACTATGTACGTATAATACGCGTATAAATATATATAATATTAATTTAAATCGTTATATATATTTAATAAAATAAAATATAAATATCGTTATCTTTATCATACTAGTTAAGTAATGAGTTGTCAAAAATGGTTCTAGATATTTATAAAAGTTATATGCGTTTTAATAATAAAGTTCTTTTTAAACTGAAAACGTTTTTGTACGTTTGAAACTAAATAGATCAATCGAGTCTTTATGAGATTCAATCTTCCACTATCCTTTGTCTAGTTCTCAATGATTGATAATTTGTTTTTATTTATAAATCACTTTACCATTTTTCGAATATTGTTAAAATGGAAAGATTTCTCAAATCAACGTGGGCCTTTCAACCGAGACTTGTAATCATAATTCAATATATATGATAATTCAATCATTTGATCTTATCTTCTAATTCCATTGATAAACATTTTGAAACAGATACAATCATATAAAGTATTTAATCTAATATTTTATTTACGTTTCATGTTATAATATATATACACATATACATATATAATCATATTCGTTTAATGGTTCGTGAATCGTTGGAACTTGGTCGAGGTTGAATGAATGTATGAACATAGTTTAAAATTCTTGCAATTTAACTTAACAAATATTGCTTATCGTGTCGGAAACATATAAAGATTAAAGTTTAAATTTGGTTGGAAATTTCCGGGTTGTCACATAATTGTATCTATATCTTCGGATAATTTTAGGCGAAAGTGACTAGCTAAACTAGGATCGAATCTTCCGCTTGTTCTCTGATTTGTACTCTGTGGTTTGTGTTTTGTGAATTAACATGAATGCTTTTGGAATATGAATCTTTACATGATATGTGATATATGTTTAGTTTGTTGCTACCTCTAAAACCTTATGCATTGTGCACACTAGGGCCATAGTTTTGAAATTTTCTAAAATGAGCTGAAACAGAACATCCAACTTGAATGAATAAACTCTACCAATTGGCTAAACAAAAGTTGCTTATTTTCGGATATGTGTTAGTTTAACTTGTCCTTGAACCATGGCCACTGACTTTGTATTAATTGCATGTCCCTAGCTATGGTTATAGCCATTACGAGATCAGTGCGCGGTCAGAAACTGATTTAGTAAACCATAAATGTACCCTTTCTGAAACCCGACTTGTAAATATCGTATGAGGCCCTTCCTGGACTTTTTGGAATTAATTTTGAGTCTACTTGTGATCTGGAGTTTTCCATATTACCATGAATTTTGTGCTATGAGATATTATGCGAAGTTTGCTACATGTACATGAACCTTATGCATGACAATAAACTATGATCGTGTAAATGACCATTCATGAACTAAAATGTGTTGTTTGACTTAGGTTTGACATGTTGACGAACGTTTAACATAAACCTACTGATTTTGACTTTAGTTGACTACTTTGACCAAGTTTGACTTTTGGTTTGACTTGCATTAACTAGTTGACTATATGTTGACGTTTACTTTGAAACGCGTCGAGTCGAGCAATAAGACAACTTACTCTATGAAATCACATTTTTATAAGACTTATATGTTGACCAACCTAAATACGTATACTTAGGTTGCATTACTCGGCTATAATCCATACAAGTTATTTGTCTACTTTTCAATCCGAGCTTTATCGAAGGTGAGTCTACAGTCCCACTTTTACTTACTATTTTCTGGGATGAGAATACATGTTGTTACTTACATTTTCAAATGCTTTTATGTTTGACATGAGTACTTATTATACATATTGAGATTTGTTCACAAATCCCCTAAATTGATTACTTTTATTACCTTCGGGTAAGCACAATTTAGATGGACGGATCCGTTAGGTTAGACAACCTCGCCCAAACAATATTAACTGTGGCACATTTACTTTGAAAATTAGATACACTCGAACAAGTGTATAACATTTTTATGGGGTAAAGGGAGTGTAGTGGATTCTATACTCTGGTCATTGCTAGTATTCAGGTGCTCATAGATTATGTAAACATTTCACAACTTGGAGTTGTACTTGTAAAATCTCGTGGTCAATGAACTTGAACTATTTTCTGATAATTGTTTTACATATGCTGTTACATTATTTTAAACATGTAGATTCACCAACATTATTGTTGACCTGTTTCGCGTGTTTTATTCTCAGGTCCTTAAGAGGTAGACTTCCGCTATGTTTGATGCTTGGTCTGGTCATGGAGTCAGCATACTTTATTTAAGACATTATTTACTTTCGCATTTAAAACATTTACAACTGTTTAATACTGTTGTCTTGTGTTGATGCATTTTCTGTAAGTCCATAGATATCTATCTTACGTTTGTGATCAGTACTTCAGTTTATGGACTACCATGATCGCTCGTTATTATCCTATCTGTGTTTATATGTGGTTACAGGTACTGCAGAAACGCGATAAGGATGTTTGACTATATTAGACTCAGTCAGACGTACGAGTGAAGCCTCACTCGCACGGCTGACAAGCTCATACGCACGAGTGTGCTGAGATAAGTCACAAACCTAATCTGAGTATATATACACGAGTGAGTGATCACTCGTACGGCTGAGACAGCCCACTCGTACGAGTGAGGGCTGACTCGCGCGGTTGAGTCAACAGCAGGGGTATACAAGTGTTTATGTTCTTCATTTTAGGTTAAGCCTCTCATTACACACGCATCACTCAGATCTGGTAGCCTGTCTGATTCTCTCTCAACCCAAATCACTCAAGAGGTGAATAATATCTCTAGATGTTAATCTAATCAAACATCCATTGTTGTGGTTTGACTTAATTAATCTCAAAAAGCATTTTCATATTCACTAGAGGGTTTGATTCACTAATTCCGCCTTTCTGTGAGTTAAATCTGTTGATTTCGAAGTTTCTATTCATGTTTCATCATTGGTATCAGAGCATTAGTTGTGATTTCAACATCATCCTAGTGATTTTTGGTGATTAAAGAGTTTATTATTTGGGTTTTTGAGTTTAGAGTGATTTTGATCAAAAAGGAATCATTTTTACGTGTTTAATTGTGATTAGAGTGAATTTTTATGTTAGTTTAGTGCTAATCCAGCTTGTGGATGAAGAAATTGAGGTTTAACATCGGTTTCTAGGGTTTTACAGTGATTTAGGTTAAACAGCAACCCACACGAGTGGGTCATTGAAAATTCTCTCACTCGCGCGGTTGACCTCACTCGTGAACTCGCACGCACAGTTTAGTATAACCTTAGTTAGGTTAAGTGACTATGGTCTGATCACACGAGTGATCATACAGTTGACTGTACACATACGAGTGATCACACGATTGATCCTTACTCGCACGTCTGAGTTTTAGTGTTAGTTCTTTTGGTTGGTTAGGTCACACGTATGATTGAGTTGTGACACGTACGCTAGAGGTAGTGACTCGAACGCCTGAGATCTTGAACCGCACAATTTACCTGTTTTGGTAAGATTGTCAAGATGTTTAATTCGAACGATTATGCGTTAGCTGCACCGTTAGTACAGAGTATACGAATATGACTCAACGATTACTCCTTACTGAGAGTGAATCCGAAAGTGGAACAAAATGTTCGAGGTTAATGAATATGGATAACTATTCTACTTGGAAGTCGAGATTTAAGATTTGGTCTGATGGTCAGGACACGAAGCTTTGGAAGTACATTGAAACCGAATTTCAATGGCCACGTTCACCAGTTACAAATGAATTGTATACATTGCATAATATGCCTTCGGAAGAACGTGAAGAGTATAACTTGGAGAAGAAGATGTACTGTAACTTGACAAGTGCTCTTGATGGTCCGATTTTCCATCAAATTCTGTGTCATGATAATTCATTAAAGATATGGGAAGCATTTCGTACTTTCAATGAAGGAAATTTATCTTACAGAACTAGAAAAGGTTTAGAGTTGAAAGCTGAGTTTGATCGTTTTCACTGGCAAGTCGGAGAATCTATTACAGAATTGGTTGAAAGATATCGTCATTTGCTAGCTGAAATACACAAGCATGTTGTAACCATTGAAGAGAAAGACAAAGTAACATGTCTAGCTGGAGCATTACCATTAGAATGGAATGGTTTCGTATTAACTATGAAAACCAGTGGAGAACTTGCTACTGCTACAGTGAACACGTTTATCGCAAGATTTCAGGAAGAAGAATTAGAACTGTTAAACAAAGTTAAGAGGTCTAAACAAGTTCAAGACCCCAAAATGTATTGTCCAAATGGTTATACACCCCCTAAGTCAACTCATGCACCATTTCAAACAGCTTTTGCTACAAACAATCATAATATGTATGTATGAATGTTAGCAGTGCACCTATTCAACAACCTTCGTATCCACCACAAGTTTCACCATGTTCACTCAATACTCAATCACAGCCTACTTCCAATACTACCGAGTCATCTTCACCGACTGCATCAGATGTTCTTTCTGCACTTAAGATTGAAAACATGAGAAAAGCTGGGAAAGAAAAGATTAGTGAAGATATAGCTTTATGTTGACATATATTTATGTAATAGATTAGTGGTGCACGGTTTTATCTTTGTTATGTATTGTATTTACTATTTTACCATGGTAACTTTGTATCTTTTGTAACTAGGGAGGTTGTCATATATAAACAACCTCCCCACAACTATTGTAACCTAGTTATCCATTTTGCACTAAATAATCTTATTCTTTCTCTCATGTGTTCTTGATAACTAATACTTCTAACCCACTAATTAACTCATAAACCGTCGATCTAGGCTTCATTGGGGACTAACAATTGGTATCAGAGCGGGACTTGCTATCTTGCTTGTAAATCCAAGGATTGAAGCTTTTAGACTCGTGTTTAGAAGTGTTTGGTGTTTTCGGTTGAGGTATCACGATTAATCTTCTTTTTGTAACGAATTTGGTTGTTTCTTGATAAGTATATCTAACTTTCTGCTTGAAATCTGTGTTAAATGCTTAACATGTTCTAAAATTTGCATGCTATATCTCAGATTAACTTGTTCTAAAATATTTTAAGCACGAAAAAATTCTTTTGACCCTAATATGTGTCATGTTTTTCGTATGATGAAGTATGTTTAACATGTTTCTGTCTTATGAAAAAGAGATGTATGTCAAAATGGTATGTAATTCATGAAGTTTTCTGGTAATTTTGTGATTAGCTCATGTACTTTGTTCATATTTATTGCTCATATGCTCATGTTTATGCTGCCATGACTGAGATATGATGATTTTATCACCTTTTTACATGTTTTACTCGAAAAGTACTTGAAATTTTTCACTCCACTCATGTTAAGGTTAATTAAAGGTCCTAATTTTACATGATTCATGGCTAATTTATCCTTAAACTCTGCTAATTCTTCTTAAGAATCGCTTAAGTTTTTCCAGAACAGGTGCTCGAAAACCTCCCAGGGTAGTATCACTACAGTGAAACCCTAAGGTTTTTGCTCAAAAAACCTGTTCACTTTCCCACGTGTTGAGTCAGTTTTGGCTCCAAACTTTGGACTTGTAGTCAATACCCACCGTAATTTCTATTACCCGATAGTTTTAGGTATGAAAAGGACATGTCCTTGACATAATCCCTTGATTTGTGTCATAGAGGACAAAGGACTTGTCCTTTTGTGCATAAGCTTGTACTTTTGTGTAAGTTTTCACGTGCATTGGTACTCTCTCTCTCTCTCTTAAAGTCAAACAACTTGAACTTAAACAAACCGAATTAAGTGTTTTTCAATCAAATTGCTCGAAAATTGTGAAAAGTGTGATCTTTGCTAGAGAACAGTGTGTTATTTGAGTATTTGCTCGAAAAATTGTGTTCAAAATTAAAAGATTGACTGAAAACAGTGATTTTTACTGCCCTGAAACCTTGCACGAAAACTTTTGCTGCTCGAAAATCTTAAGTTTTGTCTCATTGTGCTCGAAAACTTAGTTTCCAGAGAACCTGGTTTTGCTCGAAAACCACCCTGTTTTGTAGGCTTGGTTTTGTTCGAAACCCTAGTTATCTGCTCGAAAATTTAGGTGCTCTAGAACTAGCTAGGTGCTCGAATACCTTAACTGCTCAAATACTTTGCCTGCTCTAAAACTTTTCTAGTGCTTTATTCTCTTACCTGCTCGAAAACCTAGGATCTTGCTTCCATAACTGTCCTGCTCGAAAACCTCCCTTTCTTTACTACTTTTTTTGCTGCTTAAAAACATAGTCTGACTTGAAGTTTGGCTTTGCTCAAAAACCACTTGGCTTATACAAGTGGTTTTACACCAAAACCCTAATTTCACTCTGATTGCACAAGTGATTCTCTACACTCAAACTCATCCACTTACCAATCTCTTGTTAAAATTCCTCTCTTTTGCACCACTCAGTTTACACTACTAGTTAAGATGGCTACTGAAAACCGTGATGCTTTGATCGTGGGCTTGGGTACCCGTCCTCTCATGCTGTTCGAGGGACTGTTTGATGAATGGAAAGGAAGGTTTGATAACTTCATCGATGGAAAAGGAGAACAAACCAAATACCTCTGGGAATCATTTCTCAATGGACCTAAGATCTCACTTCACCCTGACACCGGCGCGGTTCTAAAACCCTATGAACTCCAGGGTGAAGAATCCAAGAGAGCTCAAGCCGATATCGATTCCAGGTCCATTATCATGCAAGCCCTTCCTCATGACATGTACAAGTCCGTCAGCTCTCTGAAATCCAGAAAAGAACTTCTAGATGAAATCACCCGTCAACAGGAAGGATACAGCCAATCCGATCAGAAAAAACTTGACATAGCTCTCGCAATGTATGAGGACTACTTTCAGAAACCTGATGAACCTCTAAAGGACTGCTACAGATGTTTCTGTGAAGTCATTAATGAGCTAAAGAAGGTTGGAGTGAAAAAGGAAAATCAAGAGCTGAACATGAAATTTCTGAAGAAACTAAATGCCACCTGGACACCATACGGAAACAACTTCTGTGCCTCCAAAAACACCAAGAAGTACAACATCCATGAAGTTGTAGGGAAACTAATGAATCATCAACCTGATGTTCTAGCCACCCAAAACCCTAAATCCAACCTCGCCGAAACCAGTGATCCAATGGCTCTGTTTGTTAACAAAAGCTCCACCAAAACCCCTTCCAACCGCTCCAACTCACTCAAAGCAAAACAAACCATTTCCTCTAATGAGGACACATACTCTGATGTTAATGAAGGACATCGAGATCTCGTCAAGGTTGCCTCAATGTTCAGCAAGCAACTGAATCTCAGAAGATCATCTGGAGGTTTTAGCAAAAACAACAACAATCGAACATCATCCAGCTAATGATACTACAAAAAACCTGAAACCTTAACCACTCAATACCGGGCCCCTGACAACAAGGACCCCGATAATGTTTGTTTCAACTTTGGTAAAAAGCTCACTTTGCACGAGAATGCAGACTACCCAAACGAAAGGATGCCGAGTACTACAAGAAAAAGATGTTGCTCACCCAAGATGCCGAAAAGGGGAAGGTCCTCAAAGCCTCAGATGATGTTTTGCTAAACTGGTCAGACAGTGAACAGGAGCCCAAACGTGCTCATGTAGTGAAACTCACCAGCATGAACCATGCTCCTGACAGTGTTTCTTCTGATGATGAGGAAGAGGTACAACTTTACACTGACATAATTCATGAATTTTATAACTCTGTAAATAATAGTTCTGAATGTATTTCTGATGTATTGCAAGCACCCTCTAAGAGACCTAATAACCCACCTATCCAAATTAATGTGTCCATTAAAGATGAACCTGCTTCTCATAATCACGATAAAATGCTCCCTGAATTGCGTGATATGTATGTTGACAACTTTGCTAAAATGAGTAAGGACCTTAGATCACTTGCTAGTCAAGTTAGTGGACTACAAAATGAGAATCATAGGTTAAAAGCTGAATTGAAAATCAAAGTGTCAAACAATGCATACCTAACACTTCAGAAGGATCTAGCTGATAAAGTAACACAATTGAAGGAGCTAGAGTCTAGTGTGAGACTGTTACGAATAGAAAGGACAGACTTTACGTTAAGAAATGAAGTTCTTAGTGAGAAAGTAGACAATGCTGAGAAAGAAATTAAGAAACTCACTGCTTCTAAGAAAACTCTCCTAGATACCTTAGAAGAAAAGATAAGAGAACCCCTCTTCGATCTTGCTAAGAAAACCTCTGAATGTTCTAAACTTACCGCACATAATCTAGAGCTTCAAACTCATCTAGGACAATTTGAAGAAAAGCTCTACAGGACCGAACAGTCTAAGGTTGTTTTAGCAGGACACATCTCGAATCAAACCCTTTTCATGAATCGACCAAAGGACTCCTTCCGTGAGAACAAAGGCCTAGGCTTTGAAAATCCTCTCACCTTGTCCAATATGGCCAAAGCTGAGCCCTATCTGTATGATAGTAGATACTTGATGATTGGCCTACCTACACGACTCACATTTGCATCCAACAGTGAGGTTGAGGAAGCATTGGCTAAAAGATCAACTAAAATGAAATGAGAAATTGCTCTAATCTATGATAAAATCAACGCTCTTTATTTGAAAAAGAAAAACTCATTTTCATATGAAAGCTTACCTGATTTGTTTAATGAAAGTCAGAGTTCGGAAGGTCAAAAACGTGTTGTCTATTTACCAACTCTGGTATTAGAAAAATACATCATCAGTTTAGAAAAGGAACTTTTCAAAAATAAAATTAATTCTTTTGACAATGAACGAAAATTTCTGATGATCATAAAAGCCATGCAACACCAAATCTCACTCCAAGTGACCCCAAATGATCAACTTACTCATGATGTACGTGAACTTCAAAAACAGATTGCTAGTTAAGCGACTACTTTCTGTGAAATTATTTCAAAGTCCAAAGCCCCTCAGGAACCGCCACCCTGCTACCTTATCGAACCCTCAAATGTTCTTGCTGATTCTCTCGAGAAAGAAATCGTTGACTTAAAACTTGAACTAAAAGGATATAAGAAACATGTTGCTCTTATTGAAAAGGACAACATCGATTTGCAAGTAAAAGTTTTAATGAATCATGATTTTTAAAAAGCCAAAAAGAATTTTGGTCCAACATTATCACAAAACTATTCTCAACAAAAGGAATCAAACTCAACGAAAGAGAAATTTTACCATGGGTACCCTCTTATTCTCAACGAGTTCTTCCCCCACATCACCAAGGCTTTCCTTACACTACTATAGTGAACTCAAGGAAACCTATCATTCCAGCTGTCACCATCCTAAAAAACCCTATTCATGGCTCTCATTTAGAGATGATTGTCACTAAAAGAGGTGCTGATCCCAAACCACCACATTCCGCAACCTTAATGAGAAGGCCAAACAACCCTGTTCGAAGAATAATCCAAGAACATGGTGTGTATGACCACTCGGCAAGAAAAGCCCACAACCACCCTGCACCGCCTATTCTAGACAAGAGGGGTGGTCCAAGCAGCCCTCACGTCCTCCAAAATATCGACCACTCTAACTCCTTCCAGAGCAACAGTGGTAGATCATTGAAACACAACCCCGAATCCATCAGACATCCGCAACTATCAAATCTCAACCATGCTGCAAATCGGATATCTGATGGATTAACCAAGACTCAAAAGCGAAACTGTCGCAAAAGAGCACAAAGGGCTAGACAGTCATTACTTAAAGACATGAATCGTTTTCAAACTGGGTCTAAATTTGGTGTTTTAAATTTCACAGGACCTAAACCAAAACAAAGAATTTTGAAAGCGTGGAAACCCAAGACTGAAACAGTCCAAGCATCCTCAAGTCTTGCTTCTCAGTCCGGGTCATTAATTTGTAATATATGTAAAAGACGTCTGTATTTTGGTCACCAAAACCATGATTCGTGTGTTGTAATGAATGTTCAGACCCTGTTGAATGTTTCATCTATTGAACCTAATGCTCTAAATTCTCTGAATGTATCTGCTTACAAGGAATCCGAGATAACTGGGGTCCCTAAAACTTGTGCTTAACTCTATTTGGTATCTGGATTCTGGTTGTTCCAGACACATGAATGGTGATAAATCAATGTTGACAAACTATGTTAACAATATTCTAGATACAGTTCGCTTTGGAAATGATGAAATTGCTACCATCGAAGGGTATGGAGATTATGTGTTCAACGGTGTGACCATCAAATGTGTGTCCTATGTTCAAGGGCTTGGGTGTTGTCTCTTCAGTGTCAGCCAATTCTGTGACAGTGATCTCCGCGTGATATTTGAAAGATCTATGTGTTGTGTTCAAACCATGGAGGGAGACAACCTACTCGAAGGCAAACGTGAATCCACTGTTTACTCTCTTGCCATGAAAAACATGTTCTCAAACTTACAACCACTCTGCCTGGTTTCTAAAGCTTCCTCTGAAACCTCATGGTTGTGGCATCACCGGATGTCACATCTTCACTCTCAGAACCTCAACAAACATGTCTCCAACAACCTTGTTGACGGTGTTCCACTCATCTCATTCGATACTACACACGTTTGCCCTTCATGTGCTATGGGAAAGATTCATAAATCCTCCCACAAATCAAAAACCGAATTCAACACCTCCAGTCCACTTCATATGCTTCACATGGACCAATGCGTGTTTCCAGTCTTGGTGGAAGAAAGTACATCCTGGTGATAGTTGATGACTATTCACGATACACATGGGTCCGATTTCTGAAAAGTAAGTCTGAAACTCCAAAAATAATCATTAATTTTCTGAAAAGAATCCAATTATCCACCAATAAGCTTGTACGTATCCTCAGAACTAATAACGGCATGAAATTTCAAAACTCTGTTCTTAGTTCATATCTAGATCATGCCTGTATCACCCATCAAACCTCTGCAGCTCATACTCCACAACAAAACGGAGTTGTTGAAAGACGTAATCGCACCCTTGTTGAAGCAGCAAGAACAATGCTTGTTTATTCCAAGCTACCCCCGTCCCTCTGGGCTGAAGCTGTTAACACGGCTTGCTTCACCCAAAATCGGTCCATTATCAATCGTCGGTTCGACAAAACTCCATATGAACTTCTTTTCAAACGTCAACCCAACGTGAAGTACTTTTGCATATTTGGATGTGTGTGCTATGTTCTAAACGACGAGGACAACCTTGGAAAGTTTGATGTTCGTGGTGATGAAGCAATATTTATTGGCTACTCTCAAGATCGTGTGGCATATCGTGTTTACAATCGTTGAACTCAAATCATTTAAGAAAGCACCAATGTCAAGTTTGATGAGATGTATGGAATGGTGCTTGGTCATAACGGCTCTCGCCCTGGACTCAATTCTGATCCTCACTTCTGACATGTTCCACTGGCCACCTCTGATGATCTGGATGTGTTGTTTGTACCCATCATCCCTCTAATGTCATCAAACCCCACGGTACCCTCTGAATCGGCTCCCCCCGAATCAATCACAATCGGTTCCTCTACTTCAGCAGTCGTGGGCGAATCACCATCCGACAAAAGTAATTCCTTCGAATTTCTTCTTCTATATTACCTTGACACTTGAGTGTCTTCCTCAAACAACGCTCCCATTTCCAACTCTCATCCTCCAGCTGTTGAATCGTCTCCTCTCGAATCTAGTGAAGATACTCCTTCAAATGAAACAGATACGCTGGTTCCTCTGTGGGAAGAAAATGCCACCTACCCTACTGACAACACTGAAC
This sequence comes from Rutidosis leptorrhynchoides, assembly GCF_046630445.1. Classification (NCBI taxonomy): domain Eukaryota; kingdom Viridiplantae; phylum Streptophyta; class Magnoliopsida; order Asterales; family Asteraceae; genus Rutidosis; species Rutidosis leptorrhynchoides. Next base: position 347,956,009 of record NC_092343.1, read on the forward strand.
TTTCTGGATCCTCTTCTTCTTCGCATATCGTCACCTCTCTTAATGATGGATCTACTTTACCTCTTCCACATTCCACGAAATAGACTGCGGATCATCCAATTCATTAAATCATTGGTGATCCAAACGCTCATGTCTGCACTCGCAAGGCTTCCAACAACGAACGCCTCTTCGCTGAGATTCTGAGCACGATCGAACCTAAAACTGCCTTTGAGGCCCTCCAAGATCCCGACTGGTCTATAGCCATGCAAGAAGAAATTCATCAATTTGATCGGCTTGAAGTTTGGGAACTTGCTCCTCTTCCATCTGGAAAAACCATTATTGATACCAAGTGGATCTTCAAAAATAAGAAGGATCCTCACGGCATCATCATTCGTAACAAAGCACGTCTTGTAGCAAAAGGATACAGACAACAAGAAGGAATTGACTATGACAAAACATTTGCTCCTATGGCTCGATTAGAAGCCATCCGTCTATTTCTCTCATATGCTGCTCACAAGCGGTTCACCGTTTATCAAATGGACGTAAAAACTGCTTTTGTGAATAGCATTCTTCAAGAAGAGGTGTATGTCAGTCAACCTGAAGGTTTCGTAGACTCCAAACACCCTAACCACGTGTATCTCCTTTCCAAGGCTCTTTATGGTCTAAAACAGGCGCCCAGGGCGTGGTATGAAATCCTGACCGCATTTCTTCTCAAGAACGGATTCTCACGTGGAACCATTGACACGACTCTATTCATCAGAAAACAGAAAGAACACATCTTGTTAATTCAAGTCTATGTTGATGACATCATCTTTGGCTCCACTTCCCTCGCTCTCTGCTATGAGTTTTCTGAACTCATGAAGAACAAGTTCGAAATGAGCATGCTCGAAGAACTCCATTTCTTTCTAGGATTAGAAGTTAAACAACTTCCAAAGGGGATTTTAATCGGTCAATCAAAATACATTTATGATATGTTCAAAAAGTTTAACTTTCCTGAGATGAAAATCAGCCCCACTCCAATGTCAATCAACATATCATTACATGCTGATCTGGATGGTTAATCTTTCGATCAAACTCTCTATAGGAGCCTCATTGGCTCATTGATGTATCTCACTGCTAGTAGACCCCACATAATGTTTGCTGTATGTCTGTGTGCCCGTTTTCAGGCCAACCCTAGGTATTCTCACTACAAGGCTGTAATGAGAATCTTTAGCTATCTCAAAGGCACGCCCAATCTCGGACTCTGGTATCCCTTCGGGACTGGCTTCAACCTTACAGCATTCACGGATGCTGATCATGGTGGTGACCAAGTAAATCAGAAAAGCACCTCTGGTGGTCTCCAATTCCTAGGTCACAAGTTAGTCAGCTGGTCCTCTCGCAAGCAAAACTGTATCTCTCTTTCCACTGCTGAATCTGAGTACGTTGCAGCTGCAAGCTATTGCTCCTAAGTACTGTGGATGCAGTCCCAACTACTTGACTATGGATTCAGATTCCACAAAATCCCAATCTACTCTGACTCTCAGAGTGCCATTGCTATCTCTAGCAATCCTGTTCATCACTCCCGAACCAAACACATTGACATTGACTATCACTTTATTAAAGATCATGTTGAAAAAGGGAATGTTGAATTGTATTTTGTATCCACCAAAAGTCAACTTACTGACTTACTGACCAAGGCACAAGATGAAGCCACATTTAAAAATCTGGTTTGTAAAATTGGCATGGTTGATTTCTTTTCCATTTAGGAACCTGGCATGTGAAATGTCCCGTTCTTATTGATTAAAAACGTTCCATATTAATTGATTTCGTTGCGAGGTTTTGACCTCTATATGAGACGTTTTTCAAAGACTGCATTCATTTTTAAAACAAACCATAACCTTTATTTCATAAATAAAGGTTTAAAAAGCTTTACGTAGATTATCAAATAATGATAATCTAAAATATCTTGTTTACACACGACCATTACATAATGGTTTACAATACAAATATGTTATATCGAAATCAGTTTCTTGAATGCAGTTTTTACACAATATCATACAAACATGGACTCCAAATCTTGTCCTTATTTTAGTATGCAACAGCGGAAGCTCTTAGTATTCACCTGAGAATAAACATGCTTTAAACGTCAACAAAAATGTTGGTGAGTTATAGGTTTAACCTATATATATCAAATCGTAACAATAGACCACAAGATTTCATATTTCAATGCACATCCCATACATAGAGATAAAAATCATTCATATGGTGAACACCTGGTAACCGACATTAACGAGATGCATATATAAGAATATCCCCATCATTCCGGGACACCCATCGGATATGATATAAATTTCGAAGTACTAAAGCATCCGGTACTTTGGATGGGGTTTGTTAGGCCCAATAGATCTATCTTTAGAATTCACGTCAATTAGGGTGTCTGTTCCCTAATTCTTAGATTACCAGACTTAATAAAAAGGGGCATATTCAATTTCGATAATTCAACCATAGAATGTAGTTTCACGTACTTGTGTCTATTTTGTAAATCATTTATAAAACCTGCATGTATTCTCATCCCAAAAATATTAGATTTTAAAAGTGGGACTATAACTCACTTTCACAGATTTTTACTTCGTCGGAAAGTAAGACTTGGCCACTGGTTGATTCACGAACCAATAACAATATATACATATATATCAAAGTATGTTCAAAATATATTTACAAAACTTTTAATATATTTTGATGTTTTAAGTTTATTAAGTCAGCTGTCCTCGTTATTAACCTATAACTAGTTGTCCACAGTTAGATGTACAGAAATAAATCGATAAATATTATCTTGAATCAATCCACGACCCAGTGTATACGTATCTCAGTATTGATCACAACTCAAACTATATATATTTTGGAATCAACCTCAACCCTGTATAGCTAACTCCAACATTCACATATAGCGTGTCTATGGTTGTTCCGAAATATATATAGATGTGTCGACATGATAGGTCGAAACATTGTATACGTGTCTATGGTATCTCAAGATTACATAATATACAATACAAGTTGATTAATTTATGGTTAGAATAGATTTGTTACCAATTTTCACGTAGCTAAAATGAGAAAAATTATCCAATCTTGTTTTACCCATAACTTCTTCATTTTAAATCCGTTTTGAGTGAATCAAATTGCCATGGTTTCATATTGAACTCTATTTTATGAATCTAAACAGAAAAGTATAGGTTTATAGTCAGAAAAATAAGTTACAAGTCATTTTTGTAAAGGTAGTCATTTCAGTCGAAAGAACGACGTCTAGATGACCATTTTAGAAAACATACTTCCACTTTGAGTTTAACCATAATTTTTGGATATAGTTTCATGTTCATAATAAAAATCATTTTCCCAGAATAACAACTTTTAAATCAAAGTTTATCGTAGTTTTTAATTAACTAATCCCAAAACAGCCCGCGGTGTTACTACGACTGCGTAAATCCAGTTTTACGGTGTTTTTCGTGTTTCCAGGTTTTAAATCATTAAGTTAGCATATCATATAGATATAGAACATGTGTTTAGGTGATTTTAAAAGTCAAGTTAGAAGGATTAAATTTTATTTGCGAACAAGTTTAGAATTAACTAAACTATGTTCTAGTGATTACAAGTTTAAACCTTCGAATAAGATAGCTTTATATGTATGAATCGAATGATGTTATGAACATCATTACTACCTCAAGTTCCTTGGATAAACCTACTGTAAATGAGAAAAATAGATCTAGCTTCAAAGGATCCTTGGATGGCTTGAAAGTTCTTGAAGCAGAATCATGACACGAAAACAATTTCAAGTAAGATTTCTACTCGAAATAAGATTGTTATAGTTATAGAAATTGAATTAAAGTTTGAATATGATTATTACCTTGTATTAGAAAGATAACTTACTGTAAATAACAAAGGTTTCTTGATCTTGGATGATTACTTGGAATGGATTTAGAAAACTTGGAAGTAAACTTGCAATCTTGGAAGTATTCTTGATTTTATGAAACTAGAACTTTTGGAATTCATGAAGAACACTTAGAACTTGAAGATAGAACTTGAGAGAGATAAATTAGATGAAGAAAATTGAAGAATGAAAATGTTTGTAGGTGTTTTTGGTCGTTGGTGTATGGATTAGATATAAAGGATATGTAATTTTGTTTTCATGTAAATATGTCATGAATGATTACTCATATTTTTGTAATTTTATGAGATATTTCATGCTAGTTTCCAAATGATGGTTCCCACATGTGTTAGGTGACTCACATGGGCTGCTAAGAGCTGATCATTGGAGTGTATATACCAATAGTACATACATCTAAAAGCTGTGTATTGTACGAGTACGAATACGGGTGCATACGAGTAGAATTGTTGATGAAACTGAACGAGGATGTAATTGTAAGCATTTTTGTTAAGTAGAAGTATTTTGATAAGTGTCTTGAAGTCTTTCAAAAGTGTATGAATACATATTAAAACACTACATGTATATACATTTTAACTGAGTCGTTAAGTCATCGTTAGTCGTTACATGTAAATGTTGTTTTGAAACCTTTAGGTTAACGATCTTGTTGAATGTTGTTAACCCATTGTTTATTATAACAAATGAGATGTTAAATTGTTATATTATCATGATATTATGATATATAATATATCTTAGTATGATATATATACAGTTAAATGTCGTTACAACGATAATCGTTACATATATGTCTCTTTTCGAAATCATTAAGTTAGTAGTCTTATTTTTACATATGTATTTCATTGTTAATACACTTAATAATATATTTACTTATCATTTAACATAATTAACAAAGTGTATCAATATCTTAATATGATTCATATGTACCTAGTAAGACGTTGTTATAACGATAATCGTTATATATATCGTTTTCAATTTTCTTAAATTAATAGTCTCATTTTTATGTATATAACTCATTGTAAAAATACCTAATGAGATACATACTTATAATAAAATCATGTTAACTATATATATAACCATATATATGTCATCGTATAGTTTTTACAAGTTTTAACGTTCGTGAATCACCGGTCAACTTGGGTGGTCAATTGTCTATATGAAACCTATTTCAATTAATCAAGTCTTAACAAGTTTGATTGCTTAACATGTTGGAAACACTTAATCATGTAAATAACAATTTCATTTAATATATATATATAAACATGGAAAAGTTCGGGTCACTACAGTACCTACCCGTTAAATAAATTTCGTCCCGAAATTTTAAGCAGTTGGAGGTGTTGACGTATCTTCTGGAAATAAATGCGGGTATTTCTTCTTCATCTGATCTTCACGCTCCCAGGTGAACTCGGGTCCTCTACGAGCATTCCATCGAACTTTAACAATTGGTATCTTGTTTTGTTTAAGTCTCTTAACCTCACGATCCATTATTTCGACGGGTTCTTCAATGAATTGAAGTTTTTCATTGATTTGGATTTCGTCCAACAGAATAGTGAGATCTTCTTTAGCAAAACATTTCTTCAAATTTGAGACGTGGAAAGTGTTATGTACAGCCGCGAGTTGTTGAGGTAGCTCCAGTTGGTAAGCTTCTGGTCCGACACGATCTATAATCTTGAATGGTCCAATGTACCTTGAATTTAGTTTCCCCCGTTTACCAAATCGAACAACGCCTTTCCAAGGTGAAACCTTAAGCATAACCATTTCTCCAATTTCAAACTCTATATCTTTTCTTTTACTGTCCGCGTAGCTCTTTTGTCGACTCTGGGCGGTTTTCAATCTTTGTTGAATTTGGATGATTTTCTCGGTAGTTTCTTGTATTATCTCCGGACTCGTAATCTGTCTATCCCCCACTTCACTCCAACAAATCAGAGACCTGCACTTTCTACCATAAAGTGCTTCAAATGGCGCCATCTCAATGCTTGAATGGTAGCTGTTGTTGTAGGAAAATTCTAATAACGGTAGATGTCGATCCCAACTGTTTCCGAAATCAATAACACAAGCTCGTAGCATGTCTTCAAGCGTTTATATCGTCCTTTCGCTCTGCCCATCAGTTTGTGGATGATAGGCAGTACTCATGTCTAGACGAGTTCCCAATGCTTGCTGTAATGTCTGCCAGAATCTTGAAATAAATCTGCCATCCCTATCAGAGATAATAGAGATTGGTATTCCATGTCTGGAGACGACTTCCTTCAAATACAGTCATGCTAACTTCTCCATCTTGTCATCTTCTCTTATTGGCAGAAAGTGTGCTGACTTGGTGAGACGATCAACTATTACCCAAATAGTATCATAACCACTTACAGTCCTTGGTAATTTAGTAATGAAATCCATGGTAATGTTTTCCTATTTCCATTCCGGGATTTCAGGTTGTTGTAGTAGACCTGATGGTTTCTGATGTTCAGCTTTGACCTTAGAACACGTCAAACATTCTCCTACATATTTAGCAATATCGGCTTTCATACCTGGCCACCAAAAATGTTTCTTAAGATCCTTGTACATCTTCCCCGTTTCAGGATGTATTGAGTATCTGGTTTTATGAGCTTCTCTAAGTACCATTTCTCTCATATCTCCAAATTTTGGTACCCAAATTCTTTCAGCCCTATACCGGGTTCCGTCTTCCCGAATATTAAGATGCTTCTCCAATTCTTTGGGTATTTCATCCTTTAAATTTCCCTCTTTTAAAACTCCTTGTTGCGCCTCCTTTATTTGAGTAGTAAGGTTAGTGTGATTCATTATATTCATAGATTTTACTCGAATGGGTTCTCTGTCCTTTCTGCTCAAGGCGTCGGCTACCACATTTGCCTTCCCTGGGTGGTAACGAATCTCAAAGTCGTAATCATTCAACAATTCAATCCACCTACGCTGCCTCATATTCAGTTGTTTCTGATTAAATATGTGTTGAAGACTTTTGTGGTCGGTATATATAATACTTTTGACCCCATATAAGTAGTGCCTCCAAGTCTTTAATGCAAAAACAACCGCGCCTAATTTCAAATCATGCGTCGTATTATTTTGCTCGTGAATCTTCAATTGTCTAGACGCATAAGCAATCACCTTCGTCCGTTGCATTAATACACAACCGAGACCTTGCTTTGATGCATCACAATAAATCACAAAATCATCATTCCCTTCAGGCAATGACAATATAGGTGCCGTAGTTAGCTTTTTCTTCAATAATTGAAACGCCTACTCTTGTTCATCCTTCCATTCAAATTTCTTCCCTTTATGCGTTAATGCAGTCAAGGGTTTTGCTATTTTGGAGAAATCTTGGATGAATCTTCTGTAGTAACCAGCCAATCCTAAAAATTGACGTATATGCTTCGGAGTTTTTGGGGTTTCCCACTTTTCAACGGTTTTGATCTTTGCCGGGTCCACCTGGATACCTTCTTTTTTCACTATGTGACCAAGGAATTGAACTTCTTCCAACCAAAATGCACACTTTGAAAACTTAGCGTACAGTTTTTCTTTCCTCAATACTTCTAGCACTTTTCTCAAATGTTCTTCGTGCTCTTGATCATTCTTTGAGTAAATAAGTATGTCATCGATGAAAATAATGACAAACTTGTCAAGATATGGCCCACACACTCGGTTCATAAGGTCCATGAACACAGCTGGTGCGTTAGTCAATCCAAACGGCATAACCATAAACTCGTAATAACCATAACGCGTCCTAAAAGCAGTTTTTGGAATATCATCCTCCTTTACTCGCATTTGATGATATCCAGAACGTAAATCGATATTCAAATAAACCGACGAGCCTTGTAGTTGATCAAATAAGTCGTCAATTCTCGGCTGTGAATAACGATTTTTGATGGTAAGTTTGTTCAACTCTCTGTAGTCAATACACAACCTAAATGTACCATCCTTCTTCTTGACAAACAAAACAGGAGCTCCCCATGGTGATGTGCTTGGTCGAATGAAACCACGTTCTAATAGTTCTTGCAGTTGGCTTTGCAGTTCTTTCATCTCGCTGGGTGCCAGTCTATAAGGAGCACGAGCTATTGGTGCAGCTCCTGGTACAAGATCTATTTGAAATTCAACAGATCGATGTGGAGGTAGTCCCGGTAATTCTTTCGGAAATACATCGGGAAATTCTTTTGCGACGGGAACATCATTGTTGCTCTTTTCTTTAGTTTGTACTTTCTCGACGTGTGCTAGAACAGCATAGCAACCTTTTCTTATTAGTTTTTGTGCCTTCAAATTACTAATAAGATGTAGCTTCATGTTGCCCTTTTCTCCGTACACCATTAAGGGTTCTCCTTCTTCTTGTACAATGCGAATTGCATTTTTATAACATACGATCTTTGCTTTCACCTTCTTCAGCCAGTCCATGCCAACTATTACATCAAAACTCCCTAACTCTACTGGTATCAAATCAATCTTAAATATTTCGCTACCCAGTTTAATTTCTCGATTCCGGCATATATTATCTGCTTAAATTAATTTACCGTTTGCTAATTCGAGTAAAAATTTACTATCCAACGGCGTCAATGGACAACTTAATTTAGCACAAAAATCTCTACTCATATAGCTTCTATCCGCACCCGAATCAAATAAAACGTAAGCAGATTTATTGTCAATAAGAAACGTACCCGTAACAAACTCCGGGTCTTCCTGTGCCTCTGCCGCATTAATATTGAAAACTCTTCTGCGACCTTGTCCATTCGTGTTCTCTTGGTTCTGGCAATTTCTAATAATGTGGCCCGGTTTTCCACATTTATAACAAACTACATTGGCATAACTTGCTCCGACACTACTTGCTCTTCCATTACTCGTTCCGACACCATTTGTTCCTTTCGTTCTGTTAACTCCTGGTCCGTAGACCTCACACTTTGCCGCGCTATGACCATTTCTTTTACATTTGTTGCAAAATTTAGTGCAGAACCCCGAGTGGTACTTTTCACACCTTTGGCATAGCTGCTTCTGATTGTTGTTATTGTTGCGGTTGTTATTATTGTTGGGATGATTGTTGTAGTTGCTGTTGTTGCTGTTGTTGTTGTTGTTGTTGTTGTTGTTGGGCCATTTGTTATAGTTGCGATTGATGTTGTGATTGTTGGGATAATTGTTGCGATTATTATTGTAATTGTTGTTGTTGTTGTATTGGTGATTCTTATCACCGTTTTCCTCCCACTTTCTTTTGACTTGCTTCACATTGGCCTCTTCAGCCGTCTGTTCTTTAATTCTTTCCTCTATCTGGTTCACTAGTTTGTGAGCCATTCTACATGCCTATTGTATGGAGGCGGGCTCGTGTGAACTTATATCTTCTTGGATTCTTTCCTGTAATCCTTTCACAAACGCGTCGATCTTATCTTTCTCATCTTTGAACGCTCCCGGACACAATAGGCACAATTCTGTGAATCGTCTTTCGTACGTGGTAATATCAAATCCTTGGGTTCGTAACCCTCTAAGTTCTGTCTTGAGCTTATTGACCTCGGTTCTGGGACGGTACTTCTCGTTCATCAAGTGCTTGAATGCTGACCACGGTAGTGCGTACGCATCATCTTGTCCCACTTGCTCTAGATAGGTATTCCACCATGTTAACGCAGAACCTGTGAAGGTATGCGTAGCATACTTCACTTTTTCCTCTTCAGTATACTTACTTATGGCAAACACCGATTCGACCTTCTCGGTCCACCGTTTCAATCCGATCGGTCCTTCGGTACCATCAAATTCCAAAGGTTTGCAGGCAGTGAATTCTTTGTAGGTGCATCCTACACGATTTCCTGTACTGCTAGATCCAAGGTTATTGTTGGTATGTAGCGCAGCCTGTACTGCGGCTATGTTTGGAGCTAGAAAAGTACGGAATTCCTCTTCATTCATATTCACGGTGTGTCGAGTAGTCGGTGCCATTTCCTTCAAAATAGTCAAATGGAACAAGTTAATCATACAGAATATTAAGAGTACTTAATAGTATTTCGTAGCATAATATGAACTCATTTATAAAAGCTTTTTCTTCATATTAGCATTTTATAAGTTTAAATTCGGGTAGTACCTACCCGTTAAGTTCATACTTAGTAGCTAATATACAATTCAACTACTACAATTCTATATGAAAAACTGATTATAATAATATTTCGCGTTCAAACTTTTATACAATATTTTACAAACTTACAATACCGCTTATTTTACATAAAGCATGAAATATAGCACACAATAACTTTGATACAAGATAGTTGTGAAGATAATTCTAGCTAGTACACAAGTCGTTCAGCAAAGGCAATAAAGACACGTAATTCATACGTCCAGAAACAAGTCATGCATTCTGCTTTTACTAGGACTACTTCCCATCCTTGGTCTTGTGGAACATAACCGTTATGGCCGTTGATAAGGCAGCGTGTTGTAACGTCGTCAAAGGGACGAGGGTTACGTAATGACCAACAGTCTCGTAATAACCTAAAAACCTCATTTCTTACCCCAATTACCGACTCCGTCACTTGTGGGAACGTTTTGTTTAATAGTTGTAGCCCGATGTTCTTTTTCTCACTTTAGTGAGAAGCGAACATTACTAACCCGTAAGCATAGCATGCTTCTTTATGTTGCATGTTAGCAGCTTTTTCTAAATCATGAAGTCCTATATTCGGATACATTGAGTCAAAATAATTTCTTAACCCGTTGCGTAAAATAGCATTTGGGTTCCCCGCAATATATGCGTCAAAGTAAACACATCGTAACTTATGGGTTTCCCAATGTGATATCCCCCATCTTTCAAACGAAAGTCTCTTATAAACCAAGACATTCTTGGAACGTTCTTCAAATGTCTTACAAACTGATTTCGCCGTAAATAGTTGTGCCGAAGAATTCTGACCGACTCTAGACAAGATTTCATCAATCATGTCTCCGGGTAGGTCTCTTAAAATATTGGGTTGTCTATCCATTTTGTGTTTTTATACTGTAAAATAGACAAGAGTTAGATTCATAAAATAAATACTTATTAATACAAGCAATTTTTACATATATCATAAAGCATAAGCACACTATATTACATATATTACACCACACGAATACAACTATCTTATTCCGACTCGCTCGTTTCTTCTTCTTCGGTTTTGGTTCATTTTGCCAAGTTTCTAGGGATATATGATGTTCCCCTAATACGAGCTGTCGTTTTCCACAACGGTTTAGAAAAACCTGGTGGTTTAGAGGTTCCTGGGTCATTGTTACAACTTAAGGGCTTCGGGGGTTGACGATACATATAAAGTTCATCGAGGTTGGAATTAGATTTCTCTATTTTTATGCCCTTTCCCTTATTATTTTCTTTTGCCTTTTTAAATTCAGTTGGGGTAATTTCTATAACATCATTGGAATTCTCGTCGGAATCCGATTCATCGGAGAATTGGTAATCCTCCCAATATTTTGTTTTCTTGGCGGAAACACCATTGACCATAATTAACCTTGGTCGATTGGTTGAGGATTTTCTTTTACTTAACCGTTTTATTATTTCCCCCTACAGGTTCTATTTCCTCCTCCGGTTCCTCCTCTTCCAGTTCTGATTCTTCTTCCGGTTCTGATTCTTCTTCCGGTTCTTCTTCGGGAACTTATGAATCAGTCCAATATATATTCGACTCTTCGTTATTATTAGGTGAGTCAATGGGATTTGTGCTAGAGGTAGACATCTATCACACAATATCAAACATGTTAAGAGATTAATATATCACATAATATATACATGTTAATAATATATAGTTTCTAACAAAAATGTTAAGCAATCATTTTTAAAGAAAACACGGTCGAAGTCCAGACTCACTAATGCATCCTAACAAACTCGATAAGACACACTAATGCAAATTTCTGGTTCTCTAAGACCAACGCTCGGATACCAACTGAAATGTCCCGTTCTTATTGATTAAAAACGTTCCATATTAATTGATTTCGTTGCGAGGTTTTGACCTCTATATGAGACGTTTTTCAAAGACTGTATTCATTTTTAAAACAAACCATAACCTTTATTTCATAAATAAAGGTTTAAAAAGCTTTACGTAGATTATCAAATAATGATAATCTAAAATATCCTGTTTACACACGACCATTACATAATGGTTTACAATACAAATATGTTACATCGAAATCAGTTTCTTGAATGCAGTTTTTACACAATATCATACAAACATGGGCTCCAAATCTTGTCCTTATTTTAGTATGCAACAGCGGAAGCTCTTAGTATTCACCTGAGAATAAACATGCTTTAAACGTCAACAAAAATGTTGGTGAGTTATAGGTTTAACCTATATATATCAAATCGTAACAATAGACCACAAGATTTCATATTTCAATACACATCCCACACATAGAGATAAAAATCATTCATATGGTGAACACCTGGTAACCGACATTAACAAGATGCATATATAAGAATATCCCCATCATTCCGGGACACCCTTCGGATATGATATAAATTTCGAAGTACTAAATTTCGAAGTACTAAATTTCGAAGTACTAAATCATCCGGTACTTCGGGCATATTCGATTTCGATAATTCAACCATAGAATATAGTTTCACGTACTTGTGTCTATTTTGTAAATCATTTATAAAACCTGCATGTATTCTCATCCCAAAAATATTAGATTTTAAAAGTGGGACTATAACTCACTTTCATAGATTTTTACTTCGTCGGGAAGTAAGACTTGGCTACTGGTTGATTCACAAACCTATAACAATATATACATATATATCAAAGTATGTTCAAAATATATTTACAACACTTTAATATATTTTGATGTTTTAAGTTTATTAAGTCAGCTGTCCTCGTTAGTAACCTACAACTAGTTGTCCACAGTTAGATGTTCATAAATAAATCGATAAATATTATCTTGAATCAATCCACGACCCAGTGTATACGTATCTCAGTATTGATCACAACTCAAACTATATATATTTTGGAATCAACCTCAACCCTGTATAGCTAACTCCAACATTCACATATAGAGTGTCTATGGTTGTTCCGAAATATATATAGATGTGTCGACATGATAGGTCGAAACATTGTATACGTGTTTATGGTATCTCAAGATTACATAATATACAATACAAGTTGATTAAGTTATGGTTGGAATAGATGTGTTACCAATTTTCACGTAGCTAAAATGAGAAAAATTATCCAATCTTGTTTTACCCATAACTTCTTCATTTTAAATCCGTTTTGAGTGAAACAAATTGCTATGGTTTCATATTGAACTCTATTTTATGAATCTAAACAGAAAAAGTATAGGTTTATAGTCGGAAAAATAAGTTACAAGTCATTTTTTTAAAGGTAGTCATTTCAGTCGAAAGAACGACGTCTAGATGACCATTTTAGAAAACATACTTCCACTTTGAGTTTAACCATAATTTTTGGATATAGTTTCATGTTCATAATAAAAATCATTTTCCCAGAATAACAACTTTTAAATCAAAGTTTATCGTAGTTTTTAATTAACTAATCACAAAACAGCCCGCGGTGTTACTACGACGGCGTAAATCCGGTTTTACGGTGTTTTTCGTATTTCCAGGTTTTAAATCATTAAGTTAGCATATAATATAGATATAGAACATGTGTTTAGGTGATTTTAAAAGTCAAGTTAGAAGGATTAGCTTTTATTTGCGAACAAGTTTAGAATTAACTAAACTATGTTCTAGTGATTACAAGTTTAAACCTTCGAATAAGATAGCTTTATATGTATGAATCGAATGATGTTATGAACATCATTACTACCTCAAGTTCCTTGGATAAACCTACTGGAAATGAGAAAAATAGATCTAGCTTCAAAGGATCCTTGGATGGCTTGAAAGTTCTTGAAGCAGAATCATGACACGAAAACAATTTCAAGTAAGATTTCCACTCGAAATAAGATTGTTATAGTTATAGAAATTGAATTAAAGTTTGAATATGATTATTACCTTGTATTAGAAAGATAACCAACTGTAAGTAACAAAGATTTCTTGATCTTGGATGATTACTTGGAATGGATTTAGAAAACTTGGAAGTAAACTTGCAATCTTGGAAGTATTCTTGATTTTATGAAACTAGAACTTTTGGAATTTATGAAGAACACTTAGAACTTGAAGATAGAACTTGAGAGAGATCAATTAGATGAAGAAAATTGAATAATGAAAGTGTTTGTAGGTGTTTTTGGTCATTGGTGTATGGATTAGATATAAAGGATATGTAATTTTGTTTTCATGTAAATAAGTCATGAATGATTACTCATTTTTTGTAATTTTATGAGATATTTCATGCTAGTTGCCAAATGATGGTTCCCACATGTGTTAGGTGACTCACATGGGCTGCTAAGAGCTGATCATTGGAGTGTATATACCAATAGTACATACATCTAAAAGCTGTGTATTGTACAAATACGAATACGGGTGCATACGAGTAGAATTGTTGATGAAACTGAACGAGGATGTAATTGTAAGCATTTTTGTAAGTAGAAGTATTTTGATAAGTGTCTTGAAGTCTTTCAAAAGTGTATGAATACATATTAAAATACTACATGTATATACATTTTAACTGAGTCGTTAAGTCATCGTTAGTCGTTACATTTAAATGTTGTTTTGAAACCTTTAGGTTAACGATCTTGTTGAATGTTGTTAACCCAGTGTTTATTATAACAAATGAGATGTTAAATTGTTATATTATCATGATATTATGATATATAATATATCTTAGTATGATATATATATACAGTTAAATTTCGTTACAACGATAATCGTTACATATATGTCTCGTTTCGAAATCATTAAGTTAGTAGTCTTATTTTTACATATGTATTTCATTGTTAATACACTTAATAATATATTTACTTATCATTTAACATAATTAACCAAGTGTATCAATATCTTAATATGATTCATATGTACCTAGTAAGACGTTGTTATAACGATAATCGTTATATATATCGTTTTCGAGTTTCTTAAATTAATAGTCTCATTTTTATGTATATAACTCATTGTTAAAATACCTAATGAGATACATACTTATAATAAAATCATGTTAACTATATATATAACCATATATATGTCATCATATAGTTTTTACAAGTTTTAACGTTCGTGAATCACCGGTCAACTTGGGTGGTCAATTGTCTATATGAAACCTATTTCAATTAATCAAGTCTTAACAAGTTTGATTGCTTAACATGTTGGAAACACTTAATCATGTAAATAAAAATTTCATTTAATATATATATATAAACATGGAAAAGTTCGGGTCACTACAGCAAGTGCCTAGGGGGAGTGATGCACTTCCCTAGGGGGAGTATTGTGTTTTTTAAGATATGATGCATCACATTTTGAGGGGGAGATGAGAACGATGGCTCTCACATAAATTATAGTGTGAGACCCGGAATCTTAATTTGATTTTCAAAATCTAAACTGACTTTTACACAAATAACAATGTAAAACTCGCTCTTCAACTAACTCTCCTGAAACCGGCAACTGTCTAGGGGGAGTTAACATCAAAATATCAGCAATGACGGAGGATGTGTCCTGGTGACTGCCTCAGGAGGATGTGTCTATATGACTGCCTCAAAATCTCAGTCAACAAATGACGGAGGATGTGTCCCTGTGACTGCCTCAAGAGGATGTGTCTAAATGACTGCCTCAACACCACAGTCAATAAATGACGAAGGATGTGTCCATGTGACTGCCTTAAGAGGATGTGTCTATATGACTACCTCATGGTTCCTGGTCTCAATAACTATTAAAACCTGAGAAAATTAAATTTTGAAAAATAATTAAAGTTTAAACTTTAACTTGATTATTTCACAGAATTTCTTAAAATTCTTGAAGGTTTTCATGATGTACCGAAATCCCTTTAAAATCCAAACCTGCTCGAAAATTTGAAAGTTTTCGAGCATATTCAATGTCTGAAGGTTTTCGAGCATTGGTGTCTGAAATCCAAACTTTTTGAGCATTAGTGTAAAGGTTCTCGAGCAAGGTTGACTGGAAATTGTTTTTGGTCATTATGTGGCTATAAAAGGATAAAAAATTCACTTTTGACCCCATCACTTTCAAATTTCACTTTTAAATTCAAAAACCCACTTGCTCTATAGAACCATCATCATCATCATTACTGTTCATCGCCCCCTTCCCTTAACAAAATCGGTATTTTCTTCTATTTTATGTGTTTATGATTCAATCCATTGTCACATAGGAACTTAAATAGAATCTGTAATCATCTAAACATATAAGAAATGTAATGATTTATATGCTAGTTTGCTTAATCTCTGTTTACTGTGCAAAGGGGTATCAAACCCTAAGAACTTGAACTGGTCAATTGTACCTTTAATGCAAATCTGTTATGATAAATTGGCTTAGGGTTCTTGTCTGTGATAAATATAACATGATTACTTCCTCTAATCCATTGTTAGATGCTTGTGTCCTTTCAATTTCGAATAGGGGTTAATTTTAGGGTTCCCGACTAAATCTAAACATATCTGATGTCTAGACTTAATTCATGGTTTTGATTGAGTTAGGTTTATCATAGATTTCACTCGTAAAAACTCTATTTGGCCTAATTTGTTGATTTTTTTGCTAAGTGATGATCGTGTATTCAAACAAACAGAGTGCTCGAAAACTTCATGTTTTCGAGCGCTCGAAAACCCTTGATGCTCGAAAATGTACTCTGACTGAAAACCTTTACTGTCTGGAAAAATGTCAATGACTGAAAACTTGCTACTCGAAATATTTTGTCTGAAAAACATGTATGAAAATTGAGTACTGACTGAAAACTCTCTGATCAAAATGTTTGCCTGAAAAGTGTGCCTAAAAAATGTGTAGTGCCTGAAAACTCCCTGCTCGAAATGCTCTGTCTGAAAACCTGTCTGAAAATGAGTACTAGTGCTTGCTCGAAACCCCTTGTTGCCGGAAAACCTTCCCTTGCTCGAAAAGTGTTTCTGCCCAAAATTTTCTAAGTGGTAGAAATGTTTTAAAACTGTCTTTGACAAATTTTAATTGAAATACTTAAATGTTTTTGACACAACCTTTTCAAACACACCATATGAACTGTGTTTTAACTAACCATGCTCATGATACAACAGCAATGTCGAACAATGCCTTTTTCGATGAAGATGTCCCCACCCCATGTGACTACTAGATCCCCATATTACTAAACCACCCAATGCACAATATATTCACTGAGTTTGAGCATGCTACTGAGCGGCAGCTTCTCTTGATGCGCGACACCATGACTTACCATCCATCTGTTGATGACACCCCTGACTCCTTTTCTTTCCTAGTCACTCAAAACCCTGATCGGAGAGTCTCATTCACTCTAACTGACATGAGAAGATTCTTAGGAATCCCTGCAAGAGCTGAATATGATGCATTCCCTTCCGAGAATGAGATGTTAGCAGCCGTACAACAACTTGGATATGATGGAGAGGTCACAAAGATAAGAGCGTTCAAAAAACAACGCATGGCACAACGATGGGCAGTACTGTATACATTTGTTAACCAATGTTTCAACCCGATGCACACTGGATCCGACCACATCACCATTTTCTTGCTAAAGATCTTATATGGAATCGTGTTCCTACCAACTGCCAATTTTGGCCGAGTTATCTGGGATCGCATGATAGAAATACACTCAGCACCTCTCCCATCATACATTCAATTTCAGAGATTCTACGCAAACATTCTCTCAGGCATCATTGATGACAGCACCAGAACTCCAGAACCTATCCCTATAGATCAGGTTGAACCATTTGTGGAGCAGGAATATATCTCATATATTCAAAAGAGAATAGGGTCCAAGAATGTTCAAGCTCAACTCATACCTGCTCATTTACTAAATCTCGGACCACGAGATGATCCAAGAATAATGAGCTACTTAAGAGAGATAGGAGCTCCTATGGATCCCCTACCACCTGAGGAACCTGCCCAAGGAGCTGATAGGACACCTGGTGAGGGGTCTAGTAAGCGAGGGTCAAAGAAAAGGAAACTTGAGGGGAAAAGAATTGAGGGTGAAAATAGGCCTCAAAGAAAATCAAAACCAAAGCAGGTATCCTCTGAACAACTCTAGAAGGTTCTTTACGATATTGATCGGAGTGATAAGGATGGAAATAAGGGTAGGGTTGAAAAATCAAGAGAGGATGTGCGGACCGGGAGTGAGATGGGGCAAAAAGAAAATGTTAGCCCCCCCAAACATTAGGAAGCCACTCAGATGCACAAACATCTGTTTCATATGAGTTAGAATCGGCATCTCTAGATGATATTCACGAAAAAACAATTTGAAAATGTGTCTAGTGCACGCAAAGATTTGGTGCAGTCCTATACCGAACGTTCAGTGTCTATAGCTCAGACTACAACAACAAGCGTAGAGCTTAGCAAATCTCCAAAAATTGCTTCTCTAAGATCGCTTGGAAGTCCTGTTTCAGCAGGCCTCACAGCTCAGCTCTCTAGCTCAACAGTGGTGACAACTGAGTTTCGTCAAGAATCTCAGGATGTTTTCACTAACACTTCTTTGCAGGGCTCCATCACATCCTCACCAATTATCTACATGGCTCTTTTACCACCACGATTAACATCACCACCACCTTATCTCAATGCTTCCCCACCACCGTCATCACCTCCAATCATGATATCATCTCCTATCACCCAGACTGTCACTCATCAACCAAATCTCACGTACATTCAACGGGTAAACGAATTCCACGCTTATCTTCTCTTAGTTAATCCTTCTGAGGGTGACTACATCAGGAAAGATATCTTTGATCTTCTCAACTCTCTTTAACTCATCCCGAATTATCCACCAGTACTTGAACCAATCCCATGTCGTGTTGATCAACCATCTTCCTCCAGGCTACATGATGACCCCGATTCCGGCGACCAACATGAGGGGGAGAATATCGGAGGAAGATCCACTATGCATATCACTCAATCTATCATTCAAACACAAACTCCACCTAGATCTTCCAGGAAAGGGAAAGAAATTGTTGATGACTCTGACATGCCTGAAGGAATGGTCGAATGGATCAATTACACAGTAGAAGAGGATGATGTTGCCCCCGAAGGACATGACGTGATCACAATCAACTCTGATGATGAAGATGATTTCGATGAAGTTATGTTTGTGGATGTCAAAGAAGAAGTTGAAACCGAAATTGAAATGTCCGAAGTAGTGGTTACCTCAGCCGAAACCTCCCTTGCAATGGTGGTGTACACAAATCCTGACGTCAAACCCATCACCTCTCAGTCTGAAACAATCATCACATCCGAACCACAGCTTATCATCCCAAAATCTGAAGAAGATGAGGAAGAATACTTCACAAACTTGAAACCCCAACCTACTACGGTCATTGAAGGAGCTTTCACTAAAGAAAATTACGTAAACTTAGAAGCTCCAGACGAGGAAGAGCTGAATGAATTTGATCGGTTTCTCACTCAGGAATACACCGGTGAACCTGCACCAATGTTTCCCAAATCAACCGCTCCACCACCTCCTGATCAATCCACGTCATCCGATCTTCAACATGGAGAATTCAACAAACACGGATCACTTCCGATTAAACTTGGTGAACCTCAATCTGAAGAAGTATTACAGGGCTGTTGGCTGGAGGAACAAGCTTATATGATCTTCGTAAGTGAAGACAAACTCAAAAACGTGCCAGTAGCTGAAAGGTTCAAACCAATTGGGTGTTATGATTTTCTCAATGACAAGGAAAAGTTGATAATGTACCTTTACCAAAGGAGGGTTTATAAGAACTGGGATGAGTTTGAAATGGAAGACCAGAAAGAGAATCCGATTATCGTCATAAATAGTGTGTTCTGTAGATCATTATCTAAAAGAGTATATACTCCATTTTTAGAGTAATTCGTTCAAACGACCATGAATACACGTTCTCGAAGTATGATCTGATTGAACTCAATCCCGTTGACGTATTGTTTCTGTACAATTGGTTGAGAAACAAAATAAGAAAGACTTGGGTTATCGAAACGGCAATCGAAAGGGTGAGAAGGTTCATGAAAGACAGAATTAAACTGGTTTCTCAATATGATCTGCAGCTAGGTGTCGAATCTATTCGTAAGAAGATTCTACTCTCCGCACCAAATCAAACCATCGGCAATCTGGATTTGTCTTCATTTAGGATTTGCTATTGCTTAGACGCCCCTAAAAAAGGTTTAATATTTCGCAACAAGATCAAAAAGCCAATTTTCATCCGCAAATACGAGCTACCAAAATACTCTGACGGGACTCTCAAGCGTGCACTAAAGTTCTTCGAAATATGCAAGCGAACAGAAAACATTGGGAACTACCAAAAGCTGATGACAAACGAGATGGCAAATCACATCAATGAACTTCTTGAATTCAGGTTGTACATGACGCAGTTTGACACTTCACTAGGAATCAACAGAAAGAAAAACTACTTCGCAGGCTCACAATATGTGCCAAGGTTCGAATACAAAATCACCAGCCTCAAACAGTTCATCATTCCCAAACACTATGAAAGGAATTACACACCGGGAAGTGACGTGATCAAGGCAATGAAAGCTGAGGAAGAAGCAAAGAAAAAGGCCTCAGAAGGTGCCAGCCAAAGCTGATGATTAGGTGATGATATTTTTGAAAACCGCACGTCAAGGGGGAGATTGTTGACATATATTTATGTAATAGATTAGTGGCGCACGATTTTATCTTTGTTATGTATTGTATTTACTATTTTACCATGGTAACTTTGTATCTTTTGTAACTAGGGAGGTTGTCATATATAAACAACCTCCCCGCAACTATTGTAACCAGTTATCCATTTTGCACTAAATCATCTTATCCTTTCTCTCATGTGTTCTTGATAACTAATACTTCCAACCCACTAATTAACTCATAAACCGTCGATCTAGGCTTCATTAGGGACTAACACTTTACTATCAAGCCTTGTTAATTCTTATGATAGTTATCTTGATGGTCGTGTGGGTAACATTCATCTAACAACTGAAGATTATCATCAACTTGATAAGAACGAAGTCGAGAAGATGGATATTATGGGGGGTATGGCAAATCTTGTGAGAAGAGTTAGAGATTACGAAGAGCGAATTGGAAAACCGATCAGTCTGACCAAAGATACAAAACTGGGATTTGATATGAATACTGTTACTTGCTACAACTGTGGAGAATTAGGTCATTTTTCAAGATAGTGTACAAAACAAAAGAAGGAGGGTAATCGTAATCCTTTCAAGAATCAGAACTACAGTTCTCAGAGTCATACAACAAAGCGTGAGATTTATATTACAGATAAAGTAAATGAAGCAGAAACAGCTGAGAGTCCTAACAAAGCTTTGGTTATCATACATGGAGACGATGATGACTGGTCTATCAAATTGAATGTAGATGATCAACAACCTAAAGCTAACATGGCTAAGATCACTGAAGTAGAAGAAGACTGTGTCACTGATCAAAGTATAATTGAGAAGCTGACTGCTAGTGCTGAAAGAGCTGAAGAATTATCACGAACTGTTCAAAAAGAGAAAGTTTAGAAAAAGGTTAAAGATAAATTCAAGAAAGCACGTGATTCAGTTCCTCGTACACCTGAATTTGGAAGTGTTTCACCGACATCGTCAGAGGACTACTACTTCAATAGTTGGAAGAATAGTAATGGTGATACCTCAGTGTTTGAAGACAGTCTAGAAGCTGTGAAGAAACATTGGTTGATGCTGATAAGGAACTAGATGAATGGGGTAGAATGTTTGCTGTTGAGCTGGAGAAATTAGTTCTTATGGGTGAAGGCTCAGATATTGAGAGTGTAAGTTCAGAAGTTGTTGATTCAGACAAGAAGTCAGACTCAGAGGTTAAAGATAAAGCTGATCATACTGGAGTAGATCAAACTGATTTTGAAGCGTTGAACAAGCAAGCAGTAGACTTACTAAAGATGTACTTATCAGGATGTGATCTTGAAAAGGCTTCTGGTTTGACAGGAGCTAAGGATATCTAGGATAGACTTGAGCAGATTCACTTGGGTAAAGATGCAAATACATCAGAGTTTCTTACAGACTTGTCAGAATCAGAAGATGAGTACGATAATGGGAAGAATACAAACTACTTTGCATTTATGCCTGAGACTTCTTCATCAAAAAGTGCTCAACAGATATCTTCTAATCCATCTTTTAATACACCCATTGAATGTGTTAAATGTGCTGAATTTATAGCAACAATAGATAATTTAACCAAGTCCTATGAGGAGATGCGGGATAAATATCAAGCAAACCTTGTGACCACTAAAGCTGAAAACGAGTTGAGAGAATAGATCAAAGTTTATAAAAAACAAATTCATGATTTGAAATGTTATAACTATTACATAAATCAAGCTTTAATTAAATGTGTTGACACAATAAATGAATTGAAGAAAGAAAATGAATGTGTTAAAGCTGATTTAGAAGCGATCTCAATTAAAATGAAATGTTGGGCAAGTGCGTCACAATGGAATGCCTTAATGGTGGAATTAAATGACACCATGGGAAAGGGTATTGGATATACGACCGTAGCTCCACCATTTCAGAACAAATTTGTTAACGCAAATGTAGTTGATGGACGACTAGAAGACTGTATTCCACCTAGTTATGAGGACTACGTTGAAAAGAACAAGAAGTGTAGCTCAACTGAGAATGCAACTTCTGATAATTCCACAGAAGGTTCTTTAGATCATGAAGAAGATAAGAAAACTGGTCTAGGAGATAATTCTGTGAAAAGAAGGGGATAAAACCTGATGAACCAATTCGAATTCTGAAAAATCCAAAGTTCATTAATAGAGTGGTTCCACCTGTTACACCTAAACCTGTTCCAAGAGAGATAACAATTGATTCTCATGTGTTTGTAAGAGCGCAAGACCCCTCTTCTTCTAACTCTAATAATCAATATCAATTTAGAGGACATAGGGAATTTCGTCAATGTTTTAGTTGTGGCGTGTTAGGACACATTGCTGCAAATTTTCCTAGAAGGTTTAGATCACCCAGACAGAGAATTGACTTCTCATATGATGATCACCAATCATCTTATGCTCATAGAGAAGATTCACCTGTTCATGATGAAGTTCGTGCTAGAAAACATACGACAAAGGTTGTCTATGGAGATTATAAGAGAAAGAACTTCAATAGGTCAATTTCTCCTGTGAAGATTAAGGTTCCTAAAAAGGATACTGAGGCCAGAGTTTCCGAATCAAGTGATCGGGGTAGAGCCTTTGAACCTAAGGCACGATCACCTTTGCAAAAAGCTAGTCGTCAAAAATACTTTTCCCGTAACAGACCACGAGTGAATCGCTCCGAAGATGAGCAGAATGTGAAAAACCAGAAGAGCAATATTGCTACTTCTAAACTGTCTAAGTTTATGGTTTCCAACGAGATTCCACCGGACTCAAACGGGAAATGGATGAAATTTCAAGCTATGGGTGTTAGTGGACAACCTACTGCCATCCGGGCGTGGGTACCCATTCTCAATTAATATTCTTAATGTGATATGCAGGGAACCAGGGTACCTGAAAATAATACCTGGATAGTGGATAGCGGCGTTTCGAGACATATGACTGGACAGCTATCTCTTCTTTCGGATGTACACCCAATTAAGGGAGGTTATGTCGCATTTGCTGGAGATAAGGGAGGTTACATTTCAGCTCAAGGTTTATTGAAGAATGAGAAAGTTAGTTTCGACAAAGTGAACTATTGTCAAGAGCTTGCAAATAATTTGTTGTCGGTTTCACAAATCTATGAAAAATCTTTCAAGGTAGCATTTGATGATGAATTCAGCTACATTTTGAAACCAGAATTTGTGATTCCTCCAGAAATGATTTTGATGAAGGCTCTTAGACAAGCTGATTTATACATGCTAGATATGAATGTTGCTACGTCAACTGCTGAACATCATCAAGCTTTTGTTTCTAAAGCGACTGAACAAGATTCTATTACATGGCACAAATGCATGGGTCATTTAATTTTTCGAAAAATGAATCACCTTATCCACAAAAACCTTGTAGAAGGTGTTGATCTTCGATCTTTTTAGATTCCAGGAACATGTGTTCCGTGTAAGAAGGGTAAGCAGAACAAGAAAGCTCATAAGCTGGTGAAGTATAATCCATTCTCTGCTCAACTTGAACTGTTACACATGGATCTTTTCGGTCCAATTCGTTTTGAAAGCATTGATGGAAGTAAGTATTTTCAGGTTGTAACTGTTGATTATTCAAGATTTTCTTGGGTAATGTTTTTGAAAGAGGAGTCCGATACTTTTGAGAACTTGAAAGTGCTAATCAATCCATTAGATACAGGTTTTAATCTAAAGGTAAGAAATATTCGTTGCGACAATGGTACAGAATTAAAGAATCGGTATCTTACAGGTTTTTGTATTGAAAAAGGTATCAATATGCAGTTCAGTTCTGCATATGCTCCTCTGATGAATGGTATTGCTGAAAGAAAGAATAGAGTATTGATCGAGACAGTTAGGAAAATGCTGGCAGATTCATCATTACCTCTTCATTTTTGGAGTGAAGTGGTTGCAAATGCGTGTTATACTATGAATCGAGTTCTGACTGTTATACGACTGGGTAAAACTTGCTATGAGTTATTGCATGGGAGAAAACCATCTTTGAAGCATCTAGAACCATTTGGTGCACCGTGTACCATCTTGAAAAGAAAACCAGGAAGTAAGTTTGATTCTAAAGTGGTTACTGGAGTATTTCTTGGGTATAGTTCTCCTAACAAGCGAGTTTTCAACAATGAAATAAGATGTGTTGAAGAATGGTCTGAAGTTGACGTCCAAAGGAATCAAACGAAGAGTGCTCCGAAAAGTCATCCTTGGATTTATAACTATGATGAGCTGATTGACTCATTCAAAAGTCATCCTTGGATTTATAACTATGATGAGCTGATTGACTCATTAAATCTTGCTCCACATCAGACGGAGAATGAAGTTGAGTTACAAATGCTGTTTGATTTACAGAATGAACCAGAAATATTTGCACCTACTCCAACTTCAACTCTATTACTCACTGTAACCAGTTAAAGATTCAGATCAAGACGTTGATCCAGTGTACGATACCTGCAGATCTGATATCTCAACTGAAAGTTCTGACAATCATGAAGATATTGGTGATACTACGAATCTATATAATGAGATACATGTTCCCGCACAATCAGTTCCCAGAACTACAGCTGCTCATCCTAGAGAGAATATTATTGGAGATCCAAATGCATGTGTTAGAACAAGAAGGCAAGTTCAGTTTGATGGTCAAGTTGATACTCATATGATAGCTGCTGCTGCATACTATGAGTACTCATGTCATATTTCTATAATAGAGCCAAATACAACAAAAGAAGCCTTGAAGCATGTTGATTTTGTCATGGAAATGCAAAAAGAGATTCAGCAATTCAATCGTTTAGATATTTAGAAGCTAGTTACTAAGCCGCTTGGAGCTAAAGTAATTGATCTCAAATGGGTTTGGAAGTGCAAGTTTGACGAAGATGGCAATTTTATCTGTAACAAGGCAAGATTAGTTGCTAAAGGTTATCAGTAAGATCCTGAATTCGATTATGATGAAGTTTTTGCTCCTGTTTCCAGTTTGGAAGCTATTCGCATTTTTTTTTTACTTTTGCTTCATTTATGAAGTTCAAGGTGTTTCCAATGGATGTCAAGAGTGCATTTATTTATGGCAAGCTTAATGAAAGAGTATATGTTAGTCAACCACCGGGTTTTGAAGATCATCTTCATCCTGACAAAGTTTACCATTTACGAAGAGCCCTATATGGTTTACATCAAGCACCACGTGCTTGGTATGTACGTTTGTTAAGTTATCTGATAGAAAAATGTTATCAAATGGGCACGGTAGATTGTACTCCGTTCACAAAAGTTAAAGATGATTATATTATCTTAGTCCAGATTTATGTAGATGACATTATTTTCAGTTCTACTAAGCAGGAACTCGTCGATGAGTTTGAGCAGGTTATGAAGGATGAATTCAAAATGAGCAATTTGGGTCTCTTACACTACTTTCTTGGTTTGCAAGTCGAACAGACTGATAATGGAATTTTTCTTCATCAAGTAAAGTATGTAAATGATATACTCGAACGTTTCGGTATGACTCAAGAACGTCCTGTGTCGAACCCGCTAGCTGTGAATCACGGTATTTCATTGGATTGTGAAGGGGAGCCTGTTGATCCTACATACTATCGAGCAATCATCGGATCGCTCATGTATCTCACTTTATCTAGGCCGGATATTATGTTCACAACATGTCTGTGTGCTCGTTATCAAGTTAATCTGAATACAGTTCATCTTACAGCCACCAAAAGAATTCTTCATTATCTGTTACATTCTCCAAATCTACGCATATGGTATTCGAACGAAGACATGTTTAATCTTGTAGCATACAGTGATTCAGACTATGCAGGTTGCAAAATCAATAACAAATCTACATCAGGAGGATGTCAATTTCTAGGTGAAAGGCTGGTGACCTGGCTGTAGTGACCCGAACTTTTCCATGTTTATATATATTAATTGAGATTGATATTTACATGATTAAATATTTCCAACATGTTAAGCAATCAAACTTGTTAAGACTTGATTAATTGAAATATGTTTCATATAGACAATTGACCACCCAAGTTGACCGGTGATTCACGAACGTTAAAACTTGTAAAAACTATATGATGACATATATATGGATATATATATATATAGTTAACATGATACTATGATAAGTAAACATATCATTAAGTATATTAACAATGAACTACATATGTAAAAACAAGACTACTAACTTAATGATTTTTAAACGAGACATATATGTAACGATTATCGTTGTAAAGACATTTAATGTATATATATCATATAAAGAGATATTCATACATGATAATATCATTATAATATAATAATTTAAAATCTCATTTGATATTATAAACATTGGGTTAACAACATTTAACAAGATCGTTAAACCTAAAGGTTTCAAAACAACACTTACATGTAACGACTAACGATGACTTAACGACTCAGTTAAAATGTATATACATGTAGTGTTTTAATATGTATTTATACACTTTTGAAAGACTTCAATACACTTATCAAAATACTTCTACTTAACAAAAATGCTTACAATTACATCCTCGTTCAGTTTCATCAACAATTCTACTCGTATGCACCCGTATTCGTACTCGTACAATACACAGCTTTTAGATGTATGTACTATTGGTATATACACTCCAATGATCAGCTCTTAGCAGCCCATGTAAGTCACCTAACACATGTGAGAACCATCATTTGGCAACTAGCATGAAATATCTCATAAAATTACAAAAATATGAGTAATCATTCATGACTTATTTACATGAAAACAAAATTTCATATCCTTTATATCTAATCCATACACCACCGACCAAAAACACCTACAAACACTTTCATTCTTCAATTTTATTCATCTAATTGATCTCTCTCAAGTTCTATCTTCAAGTTCTAAGTGTTCTTCATATATTCTACAAGTTCTAGTTACATAAAATCAAGAATACTTTCAAGTTTGCTAGCTCACTTCCAATCTTGTAAGGTGATCATCCAACCTCAAGAAATCTTTGTTTCTTACAGTAGGTTATCATTCTAATACAAGGTAATAATCATATTCAAACTTTGGTTCAATTTCTATAACTATAACAATCTTATTTCAAGTGATGATCTTACTTGAACTTGTTTTCGTGTCATGATTCTGCTTCAAGAACTTCGAGCCATCGAAGGATCCGTTGAAGCTAGATCCATTTTTCTCTTTTCTAGTAGGTTTATCCAAGGAACTTAAGGTAGTAATGATGTTCATAACATCATTCGATTCATATATATAAAGCTATCTTATTCGAAGGTTTAAACTTGTAATCACTAGAACATAGTTTAGTTAATTCTAAACTTGTTCGCAAACAAAAGTTAATCCTTCTAACTTGACTTTTAAAATCAACTAAACATATGTTCTATATCTATATGATATGCTAACTTAATGATTTAAAACCTGGAAACACGAAAAACACCGTAAAACCGGATTTACGCCGTCGTAGTAACACCGCGGGCTGTTTTGGGTTAGTTAATTAAAAACTATGATAAACTTTGATTTAAAAGTTTTTATTCCGAGAAAATGATTTTTATTATGAAAATGAAACTATATCTAAAGATTATGGTTAAACTCAAAGTGGAAGTATGTTTTCTAAAATGGTCATCTAGACGTCGTTCTCTCGACTGAAATGACTACCTTTACAAAAACGACTTGTAACTTATTTTTCCGACTATAAACCTATACTTTTTCTGTTTGGATTCATAAAATAGAGTTCAATATGAAACCATAGCAATTTGATTCACTCAAAACGGATTTAAAATGAAGAAGTTATGGGTAAAACAAGATTGGATAATTTTTCTCATTTTAGCTACGTGAAAATTGGTAACAAATCTATTCCAACCATAACTTAATCAACTTGTATTGTATATTATGTAATCTTGAGATACCATAGACACGTATACAATGTTTTGACCTATCATGTCGACACATCTATATATATTTCGGAACAACCATAGACACTCTATATGTGAATGTTGGAGTTAGCTATACAGGGTTGAGGTTGATTCCAAAATATATATATAGTTTGAGTTGTGATCAATACTGAGATACGTATACACTGGGTCGTGGATTGATTCAAGATAATATTTATCGATTTATTTCTGTACATCTAACTGTGGACAACTAGTTGTAGGTTACTAACGAGGACAGCTGACTTAATAAACTTAAAACATCAAAATATATTAAGAGTGTTGTAAATAGATTTTGAACATACTTTGATATATATGTATATATTGTTATAGGTTCGTGAATCAACCAGTGGTCAAGTCTTACTTCCCGACGAAGTAAAAATCTGTGAAAGTGAGTTATAGTCCCACTTTTAAAATCTAATATTTTTGGGATGAGAATACATGCAGGTTTTATAAATGATTTACAAAATAGACACAAGTACGTGAAACTACATTCTATGGTTGAATTATCGAAATCGAATATGCCCCTTTTTATTAAGTCTGGTAATCTAAGAATTAGGGAACAGACACCCTAATTGACGCGAATCCTAAAGATAGATCTATTGGGTCTAACAAACCCCATCCAAAGTACCGGATGCTTTAGTACTTCGAAATTTATATCATATCCGAAGGGTGTCCCGGAATGATGGGGATATTCTTATATATGCATCTTGTTAATGTCGGTTACCGGGAGTTCACCATATGAATGATTTTTATCTCTATGTATGGGATGTGTATTGAAATATGAAATCTTGTGGTCTATTATTATGATTTGATATATATATATAGGTTAAACCTATAACTCACCAACATTTTTGTTGACGTTTTAAGCATGTTTATTCTCAGGTGATTATTAAGAGCTTCCGTTGTCGCATACTTAAATAAGGACGAGATTTGGAGTCCATGCTTGTATGATATTGTGTAAAAACTGCATTCAAGAAACTTATTTTGTTGTAACATATTTGTATTGTAAACCATTATGTAATGGTCGTGTGTAAACAGGATATTTTAGATTATCATTATTTGATAATCTACGTAAAGCTTTTTAAACCTTTATTGATGAAATAAAGGTTATTGTTTGTTTTAAAATGAATGCAGTCTTTGAAAAACGTCTCATATAGAGGTCAAAATCTCGCAACGAAATCAATTAATATGGAACGTTTTTAATCAATAAGAACGGGACATTTCAGTTGGTATCCGAGCGTTGGTCTTAGAGAACCAGAATTTTGCATTAGTGTGTCTTATCGAGTTTGTTAGGATGCATTAGTGAGTCTGGACTTCGACCGTGTTTACTTGAAAAATGATTGCTTAACAAATTTTGTTGGAAACTATATATTTTTTAACATGTGAATATTATGTGATATATTAATCTCTTAACGCGTTTGATATTATGTGATAGATGTCTACCTCTAGAACAAGTCCCATTGACTCACCTAATAATAATGAAGAGTCAAATGTAAATTGGAATGATTCGTGGACTGATTCACAAGTTCCCGAAGAGGAACCAGAAGAAGAGTCAGAACCGGAAGAAGAATCAGAACCGGAAGAGGAGGAACCGGATGAAGAAATAGAACCGGTGGGGGAAATAATAAAACGGTTAAGTAAAAGAAAATCCTCAACCAACCGACCAAGGTTAATTATGGTCAATGGTGTTTCCGCCAAGGAAGCAAAATATTGGGAGGATTACCAATTCTCCGATGAATCGGATTCCGACGAGAATTCCGATGATGTTATAGAAATTACCCCAACTGAATTTAAAAAGGCAAAAGAAAATAATAAGGGAAAGGGCATAAAAATAGAGAAATCTAATTCCAACCCCGATGAACTTTATATGTATCGTCAACCCCCGAAGTCCTTAAGTTGTAACAATGACCCGGGAACCTCTAAACCACCAGGTTTTTCTAAACCAATGTGGAAAATTACGGCTCGTATTAGGGGAACATCATATATCCCTAGAAACTTGGCAAAATGAACCAAAACCGAAGAAGAAGAAACAAGCGAGTCGGAATAAGATAGTTGTATTCGTGTGGTGTAATATATGTAATATAGTGTGCTTATGCTTTATGATATATGTAAAAATTGCTTGTATTATTAAGTATTTTTTATGAATCTAACTCTTGTCTATTTTACAGTATAAAAACACAAAATGGATAGACAACCCAATATTTTAAGAGACCTACCCGGCGACATGATTGATGAAATCTTGTCTAGAGTCGGTCAGAATTCTTCGGCACAACTATTTAAGGCGAGATCAGTTTGTAAGACATTCGAAGAACGTTCCAAGAATGCCTTGGTTTATAAAAGGCTTTCGTTTGAAAAATGGGGGATATCACATTGGGAAATCCATAAGTTACGATGTGTTTACTTTGACGCATATATTGCGGGGAACCCAAATGCTATTTTACGCAATGAGTTAAGAAATTATTTTGACTCAATATATTCGAATATTGGACTTCGTGATTTAGAAAAAGTGGCTAACATGCAACATAAAGAAGCATGTTATGCTTACGGATTAATAATGTTCGCTTCTCACCAAAGTGAGAACAAGAACATCGGGCTACAACTATTAAACAAAACATTCCCACAAGTGACGGAGTCGGTAATTGGGGTAAGAAATGAGGTTTTTAGATTGTTACGGGACTGTTGGACATTACGTAACCCTCGTCCCTTTGACGACGTTACAACACGCTGTCTTATCAACGGCCATAATGGTTATGTTCCACAAGACCAAGGATGGGAAGTAGTCTTAGTAAAACCAGAATGCATGACTTGTTTCTGGACGTATGAATTACGTGTCTTTATTGCCTTTGCTGAACGACTTGTGTACTAGCTAGAATTATCTTCACAACTATCTTGTATCAAAGTTATTGTGTGCTATATTTCATGCTTTATGTAAAATAAGCGGTATTGTAAGTTTGTAAAATATTGTATAAAAGTTTGAACGCGAAATATTATTATAATCAGTTTTTCATATAGAATTGTAGTAGTTGAATTGTATATTAGCTACTAAGTATGAACTTAACGGGTAGGTACTACCCGAATTTAAACTTATAAAACGCTAATATGAAGAAAAAGCTTTTATAAATGAGTTCATATTATGCTATGAAATACTATTAACTACTCTTAATATTCTGTATGATTAACTTGTTCCATTTGACTATTTTGAAGGAAATGGCACCGACTACTCGACACACCGTGAATATGAATGAAGAGGAATTCCGTACTTTTCTAGCTTCAAACATAGCCGCAGTACAGGCTGCGCTACATACCAACAATAACCTTGGATCTAGCAATACAGGAAATCGTGTAGGATGCACCTACAAAGAATTCACTGCCTGCAAACCTTTGGAATTTGATGGAACCGAAGGACCGATCGGATTGAAACGGTGGACCGAGAAGGTCGAATCAGTGTTTGCCATAAGTAAGTGTACTGGAGAGGACAAAGTGAAGTACGCTACGCATACCTTCACAGGTTCTGCGTTAACATGGTGGAATACCTATCTAGAGCAAGTGGGACAAGACGATGCGTACGCACTACCGTGGTCAGCATTCAAGCACTTGATGAACGAGAAGTACCGTCCCAGAACCGAGGTCAATAAGCTCAAGACAGAACTTAGAGGGTTACGAACCCAAGGATTTGATATTACCACATACGAAAGACGATTCACAGAATTGTGCCTATTGTGTCCGGGAGCATTCGAAGATGAGGAAGAGAAGATCGACGCGTTTGTGAAAGGATTACCGGAAAGAATCCAAGAAGATATAAGTTCACACGAGCCCGCCTCCATACAACAGGCATGTAGAATGGCTCATAAACTAGTGAACCAGATTGAAGAAAGAATTAAAGAACAGACTGCTGAAGAGACCAATGTGAAGTAAGTCAAAAGAAAGTGGGAGGAAAATGGTGATAAGAATCACCAATACAACAACAACAGCAATTACAACAATAATCGCAACAATTATCCCAGCAATCGCAACATCAATCGCAACTACAACAAATGGCCCAACAACAACAACAACAACAACAACAACAACAATAACAACAACAACAGCAGCAACTACAACAATCATCCCAACAACAATAATAACCGCAACAACAACAACAATCAGAAGCAGCTATGCCAAAGGTGTGAAAAGTATCACTCGGGGTTCTGCACCAAATTTTGCAACAAGTGTAAAAGAAATGGTCATAGCGCGGTGAAGTGTGAGGTCTACGGACCAGGGGATAATAGAACGAAAGGAACAAATGGTTTCGGAACGAGTAATGGCAGAGCAAGTAGTGTCGGAGCAAGTTATGCCAATGTAGTTTGTTATAAATGTGGAAAACCGGGCCACATTATTAGAAATTGCCCGAACCAGGAGAACACGAATGGACAAGGCCACGGAAGAGTTTTCAATATTAATGCGGCAGAGGCACAGGAAGACCCGGAGCTTGTTACGGGTACGTTTCTTATTGACAATAAATCCGCTTACGTTTTATTTGATTCGGGTGCGGATAGAAGCTATATGAGTAGAGATTTTTGTGCTAAATTAAGTTGTCCATTGACACCTTTGGATAGTAAATTTTTACTCGAATTAGCAAATGGTAAATTAATTTCAGCAGATAATATATGTCGGAATCGAGAAATTAAACTGGTTAGCGAAACATTTAAGATTGATTTGATACCAGTAGAGTTAGGGAGTTTTGATGTGATAATCGGTATGGACAGGTTGAAAGAAGTGAAAGCAGAGATCGTTTGTTACAAAAATGCAATTCGCATTATACGAGAAAAAGGAAAACCCTTAATGGTGTACGGAGAAAAGGGCAACACGAAGCTACATCTTATTAGTAATTTGAAGGCACAAAAACTAATAAGAAAAGGTTGCTATGCTGTTCTAGCACACGTCGAGAAAGTACAAACTGAAGAAAAGAGCATCAATGATGTTCCCATTGCAAAAGAATTTCTTGATGTATTTCCGAAAGAATTACCGGGATTACCCCCACATCGATCCGTTGAATTTCAAATAGATCTTGTACCAGGAGCTACACCAATAGCTCGTGCTCCTTACAGACTCGCACCCAGCGAGATGAAAGAACTGCAAAGCCAATTACAAGAACTTTTAGAGCGTGGTTTCATTCGACCAAGCACATCACCGTGGGGAGCTCCTGTTTTGTTTGTCAAGAAGAAAGATGGTACATTCAGGTTGTGTATCGACTACCGAGAGTTGAACAAACTTACCATCAAGAACCGCTACCCACTACCGAGAATCGACGACTTATTTGATCAACTACAAGGCTCGTCTGTTTATTCAAAGATTGACTTACGTTCTGGGTATCATCAAATGCGGGTGAAAGAAGATGATATTCCAAAGACTGCTTTCAGAACACGTTACGGTCATTACGAGTTTATGGTCATGCCGTTTGGTTTAACTAATGCACCAGCTGTGTTCATGGACCTTATGAACCGAGTGTGTGGACCATACCTTGACAAGTTTGTCATTGTTTTCATTGATGACATACTTATTTACTCAAAGAATGACCAAGAACACGGTGAACATTTGAGAAAGGTGTTAGAAGTATTGAGGAAGGAAGAATTGTACGCTAAGATTTCAAAGTGTGCATTTTGGTTGGAAGAAGTTCAATTCCTCGGTCACATAGTGAACAAAGAACGTATTAAGGTGGATCCGGTAAAGATAGAAACTGTTGAAAAGTGGGAAACCCCGAAAACTCCGAAACACATACGCCAATTTTTAGGACTAGCTTGTTACTACAGAAGGTTCATCCAAGACTTTTCCAGAATAGCAAAACCTTTGACTGCATTAACGCATAAATGGAAGAAATTTGAATGGAATGATGAACAAGAGAAAGCGTTTCAGTTATTGAAGAAAAAGCTAACTACGGCACCTATATTGTCATTGCCTGAAGGGAATGATGATTTTGTGATTTATTGTGACGTATCAAAGCAAGGTCTCGGTTGTGTATTAATGCAACGAACGAAGGTAATTGCTTATGCGTCTAGACAATTGAAGATTCACGAACAAAATTATACGACGCATGATTTGGAATTAGGCGCGGTTGTTTTTCCATTAAAGACTTAGAGGCACTACTTATATGGGGTCAAAAGTATTATATATACCGACTACAAAAGTCTTCAACACATATTTAATCAGAAACAACTGAATATGAGGCAGCGTAGGTGGATTGAATTATTGAATGATTACGACTTTGAGATTCGTTACCATCCGGGGAAGGCAAATGTGGTAGCCGATGCCATGAGCAGGAAGGACAGAGAACCCATTCGAGTAAAATCTATGAATATAATGATTGATAATAACCTTACTACTCAAATAAAGGAGGCGCAACAAGGAGTTTTAAAAGAGGGAAATTTAAAGGATGAAATACCTAAAGGATCGGAGAAGCATCTTAATATTCAGGAAGACGGAACCCGGTATAGGGCTGAAAGGATTTGGGTACCAAAATTTGGAGATATGAGAGAAATGGTACTTAGAGAAGCTCATAAAACCAGATACTCAATACATCCTGGAACGGGGAAGATGTACAAGGATCTCAAGAAACATTTTTGGTGGCCGGGTATGAAAGCCGATGTTGCTAAATATGTAGGAGAATGTTTGACGTGTTCTAAGGTCAAAGCTGAGCATCAGAAACCATCAGGTCTACTTCAACAACCCGAAATCCCAGAATGGAAATGGGAAAATATTCCCATGGATTTCATCACTAAATTGCCAAGGACTGCAAGTGGTTTTGATACTATTTGGGTAATAGTTGATCGTCTCACCAAATCAGCACACTTGCTGCCAATAAGAGAAGATGACAAGATGGAGAAGTTAGCACGACTGTATTTGAAGGAAGTCGTCTCAAGACATGGAATACCAATCTCTATTATCTCTGATAGGGATGGCAGATTTATTTCAAGATTCTGGCAGACATTACAGCAAGCATTAGGAACTCGTCTAGACATGAGTACTACCTATCATCCACAAACTGATGGGCAGAGCGAAAGGACGATACAAACGCTTGAAGACATGCTACGAGCATGTGTTATTGATTTCGGAAATAGTTGGGATCGACATCTACCGTTAGCAGAATTTTCCTACAACAACAGCTACCATTCAAGCATTGAGATGGCGCCGTTTGAAGAACTTTATGGTAGAAAGTGCAGGTCTCCGATTTGTTGGAGTAAAGTAGGGGATAGACAGATTACGGGTCCGGAGATTATACAAGAAACTGCCGAGAAGATCATCCAAATTCAACAACGGTTGAAAATCGCCCAAAGTCGACAAAAGAGCTACGCTGACATTAAAAGAAAAGATATAGAATTTGAAATTGGAGAGATGGTCATGCTTAAAGTTGCACCTTGGAAAGGCGTTGTTCGATTTGGTAAACGAGGGAAATTAAATCCAAGGTATATTGGACCATTCAAGATTATTGATCGTGTCGGACCAGTAGCTTACCGACTTGAGTTACCTCAACAACTCGCGGCTGTACATAACACTTTTCACGTCTCAAATTTGAAGAAATGTTTTGCTAAAGAAGATCTCACTATTCCGTTAGATGAAATCCAAATCAACGAAAAACTTCAATTCATCGAAGAACCCGTCGAAATAATGGATCGTGATTTTAAAAGACTTAAGCAAAACAAGATACCAATTGTTAAGGTTCGATGGAATGATCGTAGAGGACCCGAGTTCACCTGGGAGCGTGAAGATCAGATGAAGAAGAAATACCCGCATTTATTTCCAGAAGATACGTCAACACCTCCAACTGCTTAAAATTTCGGGACGAAATTTATTTAACGGGTAGGTACTGTAGTGACCCGAACTTTTCCATGTTTATATATATTAATTGAGATTGATATTTACATGATTAAATATTTCCAACATGTTAAGCAATCAAACTTGTTAAGACTTGATTAATTGAAATATGTTTTATATAGACAATTGACCACCCAAGTTGACCGGTGATTCACGAACGTTAAAACTTGTAAAAACTATATGATGACATATATATGGATATATATATATAGTTAACATGATACTATGATAAGTAAACATATCATTAAGTATATTAACAATGAACTACATATGTAAAAACAAGACTACTAACTTAATGATTTTTAAACGAGACATATATGTAACGATTATCGTTGTAAAGACATTTAATGTATATATATCATATTAAGAGATATTCATACATGATAATATCATTATAATATAATAATTTAAAATCTCATTTGATATTATAAACATTGGGTTAACAACATTTAACAAGATCGTTAAACCTAAAGGTTTCAAAACAACACTTACATGTAACGACTAACGATGACTTAACGACTCAGTTAAAATGTATATACATGTAGTTTTTTAATATGTATTTATACACTTTTGAAAGACTTCAATACACTTATCAAATACTTCTACTTAACAAAAATGCTTACAATTACATCCTCGTTCAGTTTCATCAACAATTCTACTCGTATGCACCCGTATTCGTACTCGTACAATACACAGCTTTTAGATGTATGTACTATTGGTATATACACTCCAATGATCAGCTCTTAGCAGCCCATGTGAGTCACCTAACACATGTGGGAACCATCATTTGGCAACTAGCATGAAATATCTCATAAAATTACAAAAATATGAGTAATCATTCATGACTTATTTACATGAAAACAAAATTTCATATCCTTTATATCTAATCCATACACCAACGACCAAAAACACCTACAAACACTTTCATTCTTCAATTTTCTTCATCTAATTGATCTCTCTCAAGTTCTATCTTCAAGTTCTAAGTGTTCTTCATATATTCTACAAGTTCTAGTTACATAAAATCAAGAATACTTTCAAGTTTGCTAGCTCACTTCCAATCTTGTAAGGTGATCATCCAACCTCAAGAAATCTTTGTTTCTTACAGTAGGTTATCATTCTAATACAAGGTAATAATCATATTCAAACTTTGGTTCAATTTCTATAACTATAACAATCTTATTTCAAGTGATGATCTTACTTGAACTTGTTTTCGTGTCATGATTCTGCTTCAAGAACTTCGAGCCATCCAAGGATCCGTTGAAGCTAGATCCATTTTTCTCTTTTCCAGTAGGTTTATCCAAGGAACTTAAGGTAGTAATGATGTTCATAACATCATTTGATTCATACATATAAAGCTATCTTATTCGAAGGTTTAAACTTGTAATCACTAGAACATAGTTTAGTTAATTCTAAACTTGTTCGCAAACAAAAGTAAATCCTTCTAACTTGACTTTTAAAATCAACTAAACACATGTTCTATATCTATATGATATGCTAACTTAATGATTTAAAACCTAGAAACACGAAAAACACCGTAAAACCGGATTTACGCCGTCGTAGTAACACCGCGGGCTGTTTTGGGTTAGTTAATTAAAAACTATGATAAACTTTGATTTAAAAGTTGTTATTCTGAGAAAATGATTTTTATTATGAACATGAAACTATATCCAAAAATTATGGTTAAACTCAAAGTGGAAGTATGTTTTCTAAAATGGTCATCTAGACGTCGTTCTTTCGACTGAAATGACTACCTTTACAAAAATGACTTGTAACTTATTTTTCTGACTATAAACCTATACTTTTTCTGTTTAGATTCATAAAATAGAGTTCAATATGAAACCATAGCAATTTGATTCACTCAAAACGGATTTAAAATGAAGAAGTTATGGGTAAAACAAGATTGGATAATTTTTCTCATTTTAGCTACGTGAAAATTGGTAACAAATCTATTCCAACCATAACTTAATCAACTTGTATTGTATATTATGTAATCTTGAGATTCCATAGACACGTATACAATGTTTCGACCTATCATGTCGACACATCTATATATATTTTGGAACAACCATAGACACTCTATATGTGAATGTTGGAGTTAGCTATACAGGGTTGAGGTTGATTCCAAAATATATATAGTTTGAGTTGTGATCAATACTGAGATACGTATACACTGGGTCGTGGATTGATTCAAGATAATATTTATCGATTTATTTCTGTACATCTAACTGTGGACAACTAGTTGTAGGTTACTAACGAGGACAGCTGACTTAATAAACTTAAAACATCAAAATATATTAAGAGTGTTGTAAATAGATTTTGAACATACTTTGATATATATGTATATATTGTTATAGGTTCGTGAATCAACCAGTGGCCAAGTCTTACTTCCCGACGAAGTAAAAATCTGTGAAAGTGAGTTATAGTCCCACTTTTAAAATCTAATATTTTTGGGATGAGAATACATGCAGGTTTTATAAATGATTTACAAAATAGACACAAGTACGTGAAACTACATTCTATGGTTGAATTATCGAAATCGAATATGCCCCTTTTTATTAAGTCTGGTAATCTAAGAATTAGGGAACAGACACCCTAATTGACGCGAATCCTAAAGATAGATCTATTGGGCCTAACAAACCCCATCCAAAGTACCGGATGCTTTAGTACTTCGAAATTTATATCATATCCGAAGGGTGTCCCGGAATGATGGGGATATTCTTATATATGCATCTTGTTAATGTCAGTTACCAGGTGTTCACCATATGAATGATTTTTATCTCTATGTATGGGATGTGTATTGAAATATGAAATCTTGTGGTCTATTATTATGATTTGATATATATAGGTTAAACCTATAACTCACCAACATTTTTGTTGACGTTTTAAGCATGTTTATTCTCAGGTGATTATTAAGAGCTTCCGCTGTCGCATACTTAAATAAGGACGAGATTTGGAGTCCACGCTTGTATGATATTGTGTAAAAACTGCATTCAAGAAACTTATTTTGTTGTAACATATTTGTATTGTAAACCATTATGTAATGGTCGTGTGTAAACAGGATATTTTAGATTATCATTATTTGATAATCTACGTAAAGCTTTTTAAACCTTTATTGATGAAATAAAGGTTATGGTTTGTTTTAAAATGAATGCAGTCTTTG
The DNA here is from genome assembly GCF_046630445.1 of Rutidosis leptorrhynchoides. Classification (NCBI taxonomy): domain Eukaryota; kingdom Viridiplantae; phylum Streptophyta; class Magnoliopsida; order Asterales; family Asteraceae; genus Rutidosis; species Rutidosis leptorrhynchoides. Next base: position 347,995,409 of record NC_092343.1, read on the forward strand.
AAAAACATCTCATATAGAGGTCAAAACCTCGCAACGAAATCAATTAATATGGAACGTTTTTAATCAATAAGAACGGGACATTTCACTGGCAATGCAAGAAACATACTGCAGTTGCGCTTTCCACGTGTGAAGCTGAATATATTGCTGCTGCTAGTTGCTGTTCGCAAGTTGTTTGGATTCAACAACAACTTCGCGATTACGGACTAAGAATCTCTTTCTCTCCTCTTTATATTTATAATACTGCTGCTATAACAATTACTAAGAATCCTGTACAACATTCTAAGACTAAACACATAGGTGTTAAGTATCATTTTCTTAGGGATTGCCATGAAAAAAGGATAATTGAGGTTAAGAGAATAGGTACTAATGTAACACCCCATTTCCCCGTGCGCGGCTAAAGGTACGTACTTAATCAATCGTACACTTATAACTTACTCGTTATGTGATTAAATGAACTAAAGTGTTAGTTTTTGTGTAAGTACATGTATGTATATGTGTGTGTGTGTGTGTATATATATATATATATATATATATATATATATATATATATATATATATATATATATATATATATATATATATTATGCGAATGCGTGCGTGTACGTGTTTATGTATGTGTCGCGATGGTGTTGAGTCGTGTGAGACTTGAGGGCGAAGCTTAGACGTGCATGGGAATAGTGAATGAGGTGTGCTAGTTGTATGAACCTTCGTTTTATGATTTGTTGTCGAAGTGACCAGAAACAGGCCAATTTCGCGCTGCGAAGGAATGGGGCCGCGTCGCGACAAACAAAGCAAATCCAGATAAGAACTTGAGTTGAGAAGGGTCGTTTTTCCTTCTTTATGTCGCGCCGCGACAAAGGTGCCGCGCCGCGGCAATTCTGCAGTTCTGACTCCGAATTCCACTCAAATTAAATGGGGTTTAGGGGCAATTTGGTCTTTTTGCATGTAGATCTGATGGGAGCTTTTAATATCAACCACTTATCCTATTTCTCTTATTTCTTTTCCAATTTCTTTCACATTTTCCTCTCAAATCCTAAAACCCACTTAGATTAAACTCAAGATTTGAAGGTGAAGTTTTGTGAATCAATCCTAGAAGCTAGAATTAAAGTTGTTCATCGCATCTCTAGCTACACGTTCATAGTCTTGGTAAGTTCTAACTCTAAGTCTTGAGTTTTAACTAGTTTAAGCTAGGGTTTGGTTCATATGAACTAGTGTGACCCATTTGAGGGTTAAATGGGTGGGTCTTGGGTTGGATTGTTGAAGGAAACCCTAAATAGCTATTATCTAGGGTTTGGCCTTGTGATTTGAGGTTGTAAGTGCTAAATGATGTTGTTAGTCATTAATGCACTTTTAAAAGGATGAAAGAGTTGTTATTGTGCAAGTTTGACTTGATTTGTGAGTCAAAGAGTCAAAAGAGCACTAGTTGACCTAATCGTGTAAAATGGTTATGAAATACACCAAGTTTATGTTAGTTGATGTTATTAAACCCAAATCACTAGTTTTTAGTGATTTATGACGAGACATGGCCATTAATGGGCGGTTTTGGTGTAGTTGAGTCATTTAATGCAAACGAGTCATTAAATGCTCAAGGGTTATGGTTGACATTTAATTCAACTAGATTGTATGTTAATAAATGCATAATGTAATAGGTGCGTTACATTAAAGGTTTGCAAGCTCGGTTAGCTTCCACAAGAGTCTTGAGGTGAGTGGAATGATTATGCATATGCGTATATAATGTATTTACTTGTACGAGATTCGATGTAGGTTTAAGTTCGGGCGGTCGATACCACATCGGGTCAATATATGATATGGGTTTAAGTTCGGGCGTTCGATGCCATGTCATATATGTGTGTGGGCATGTAGTGTGGGTTTAAAGTTCGGGCGTTCGATACCACATTACACGTGACGGGTGGGTTTGAAGTTTGGGCGATCGATACAACTCCGGGGTTAGTGTTATATTTGTTGTGCACTAACAGTTGTTGGGAACACCGATGGGAAATTCGAAGTACAATTCCTTGTACTATTGGTTAACCATGGCTATGTGTTTGTTGTGTGGTGTTTTCACATTATTCGAGTTATATATGTTATCGTTGTGCTAGCTTGTGGTCTTGGAGACTTAGCGTTATGCCTTGAGTTGGTATGTCTTTTAAATTGCTAGCGTGTATAAGGTAATTGTGTATGTGATTGCATGTAAGTAGGTTATATATGTATGTGTATAATTATTGCATTCACTAAGCGTTAGCTTACCCTCTCGTTGTTTATCCTTTTAGATGCAGGCGTAGTTAAGGGAAAGGGGGTTATCGGACATTAGGTGTTCCGTGATGATGCTTTGTTGGAGTTTTGATGTTGGCTTAATGTTTTGGGTAGTTTCGTCCCAAACCATGCTCGAAGTGTTGTTTGGATTGTAAACTATCATTTGTATGGGTCAAACTTGTACTAAACTTTATTCGTGGCCCTCGTGCCTTTTGTAAACAATTAATTGTTGTGCGTTTTAAATGGAACTCGTGAAATGGGTTACCTACTGATGTGTCGCGAGGTGTATATATAATAGCTATTAATTTTAGCAGAAAATACTATTAAATATGTGAGGACCCGTCCTTTTCCACATGGACGAAGTCATCAACATTTGGTCCCATTGCGATGATCGACTTCAAATAATGTCTTTTAAATGAGCAAATGCACAGCGGAAGACTTAATTCGTACCTGAGAATAAACATGCTTAAAAGTGTCAACCAAAAGGTTGGTGAGTTCATAGATTTATCATAACAATCATTTCAATATATTAATAGACCACAAGATTTCATATTCATAAACATTTCAATAAAAATATTCTAAGTGGTTGAGCACTTGGTAACCATACTTAACATTTAATCAACGTCGCATATTCCCTTTATTATGAAATCTCACTACACCATACCAAGTGCAGTCACCAAAACGAAGTACTGTGCAACCGTTGAATACTGGTCGTCCAGTCCGGTTGGGGTTGTCGGGCCCGATAGATCTATCAACAGGATTCGCGTTTACAATACCCATGTAAATAGTAGTTACCAAGCTACAGGGAAATATACCAGTGGTACAACTCAACGTAGAATATATTTTTAAGTACTTGTGTCTATTTCGTAAATATTTATAAAAGCAGCGCATGTATTCTCAGCCCAAAAATATATATTGCAAAAGCAATTAAAAAGAGAGAAAATGAAACTCACTTAAAGTGCGCAGCAAAATAGCAGTACTCAACCTAGAGCGAGGTCGGTCGGAGGTCATGCACGACTTTAACCCAAGGCCAAAGATGCATCAATACTTGGTCGAGGAAGTTTCTGTTTCTCATCTAAATCCTTTATGCGTACATCTATTTTATATATATGTATTCCCTTTACTTTTATTTCTGGATTTCTTTTCTTTGTGTGAGTTGGTGATGAATGAGAATTTCCAATATGTAGTCGCATATAAGATGAAGGTTAGAGAAAAATAATAATAATAGTGACGATATAATGGCTATAAAAATGGGATTATGGTCATGTGGCTATAAATATATCATCAAGTGTCTATCAACTGTTTTGTTTCACCTGCCGAGCAAGCTGTCATCCATAATACTTTATATTTAATCAACATTATAAAGTATAATCTCAATTCAAAACAAATGCCACGTGTGTTAGATAGCATTTTCTATCTTTAAACATATTTCATTTATTTATTCATTTTTATTATTTTATATATTTATTTTTATTTTATTTTTTTATTATTATTTTTTTTATTATTATTTTATTTTTTCGAATGAAGGTGACCTGATTGTTTATTTTAAAGAATGGATCAAAGTGGCGAGATTTTTATTTGTAGTCTTGAATGTATTTGGGAGGTTTTCTTTATGGTGATAGAACAACATGTAAGTATATAAGATACTAATATAAATCAAAAATATGGCAGAGGATTTGTTTCGATCACCATTAAAAAGAAATTCAGAGGGTTGAAAACGTGTACTTTTGACCTCATCCACATATACTAACTTTCATTACTAACTTAATAATTAGTTGTATTGTTAATATATATATATATATATATATATATATATATATATATATATATATATATATATATATATATAGATGATTTTTATTTTTAAAAATGTCCATTGATTACGGGATTCACATATGTATTCATACTTTCTAATTAGATCAAGTGAGGAGGTGGGTCTATATTTGAAAGGGATATTATCCAAAATAATGCGAGATATGAAACGTATTTGACAAAAGATTTAACGGACGCTATATAAGCACGCGGTCAAGAAAAAAAATTAATCACAATAAACGAAACTAGAAAGTATTGAAAAGATATAAGGGTTGTTTATTTTTATTTTTTTTTAATTTTTTTACTCATATTCAAAATAGACACATATGTATATTTGTATTGTAATGCATGGGTGTTTGTGTTAGAAAGTCAGCAAAAACAAAATAGCAAATAATTCCACATACTTTACAACATACATCCGCGTCCTCTTTTGTTTTTTGTTTTTTTTTTTATTGTGCCGACACTATTTGACTCTAGATTTATCTTGTACCCCGTTGTTAATCAGTGGTGAAATAAAAGTCTTCGTAAAAATCCTATATTTTTAAATTAAGTAGCTTTATTTATTTTGGTCATTATAGTATAAAATTTGACCATTAATTTATTAAATAAAAATTACATCAACTGTCCCTCTCAATTATGGGTAAAATATAAAAAGTTCTAAAATTTAACAAACAGCTCCTAAATACATTTTTAATAAGTCTATAATTTATGGAACTCATTTTCGGATCACCGTTTATTTTAAAATCATATAAGTTTGAATTTTAATTTGCTTAATATCAATTGAAATTAAATTAATATTAATATTTACCAGCCTATGGATCAGCAATGTCATGGGATCAAACATACAATACTATAACACTACTATAAACATCTTTAGTTGTCTAATTGTGAATTATTTCGCTTGTGATTAAACAAAATCTATACTCCGTATATTATTAATGTTTTCTTATAATTATTTTATTTAATTAAGGACATTGATAACTATATATCCCATAAGGTTATAGTTAAGCTAATAAGCTTTTTTTTTATAATTAAATCTTCAACTAACTTATTAAATATGAAATATTAACATTCCTTTTAACAATTACATTTCCTTTTATTGGCAATATGTATCTATGAACTGTTGGAGTTATAAAAATAAGAATCGGATTATTGACCCCCAACCAAAATATGTGATTAATCGTAATCAGAGCATACAAAAATAAATAAACAGTTAAAGCACAAACGATAAATTAAACGTAAACTACATAAAGATTTTACATGGTTATATCCCTACTTCAATCGCATGATAAATGTTTAGTCCGCAGACGCAAATTGTAGAGTTTTCTTTATTATTGTACACACTGTGAAAATGAGACTATGGCTACAATTTATAGGGGAAGCATCAAACATAAAACCTTTAGGTTTCCTAACTAGCTTTAATAACAATACCATAAAATATTTCAAATTATATTTTGGGTTAATATATATATTTATATTTTAAAATATATATGTATCTATTTACAAATAATTGTTTGTGAATCGTCGAGGACAGTTGAAGGGTAATCGAATATATGAAACAATTTAAAAATTTTGACACTCATCACTACAGACTTTGCTTATCGTGTCGAATTCATATAAAGATTAAGTTTAAATTTGATCGGAAATTTCCGGGTCATGACAGTACCTACCCGTTAAAGAAATTTCGTCCCGAAATTTGATCGTGGTCATCATAGCTAATGATAAGAATGTTATTATGACGAATATGAACTGATAAATAGAGTTTTATTACTGCTGAGTAATATGGATAAGATAATTCGACTACTGGAAGAGTACGAGTGAAGCTATCACTAAAGATTGAGATAGAGATTTAACTTTTGACGTAGTCACGGTGGATTTTCGAAATTCAAGGAATCTAAAGATGATCTTAGAAATCTATAAAAGATTTGATTTTTCGGTAATTAAGGAATTAGTATCCTATATAATTGAATGAGGTAATCTGCCTCGATTACTACGTCTGACATTTTGTTATAAATTAACCTCTTCCGTTCCATTCTTTTCACCTTTCCTTTACTTAATTCATACTTCCAAAAGATTCTGAAAATGCTTAATCCAGTTCTAATACTTTGTATTCTCCTGACTATTGCTTCTATCATTCTTCTCTTTCATTTATCACCAGAGGAATCTGTTTACTTCTATGATTACCTTGGGGTTATAATGTTTTTAATTCTCCCGTGTCTTTACGTTGCAATACGTATTGATATACACGATTTATAAATTTCGGGGTTGTTGTCAGGCTTTATATTTTCCCTTATATTTAGTAGTTCCATGCTTTTGTTTTCTCTTCCCGACTTCAAGTCAAGCGAATAATGGTCCAGAATTCATAGACATAGAATTTCGGATGATCATAATGTTCTAAGCAGGAAGGATTGTAATAGCACGATTTGATTTGGTAAATTACCAGAATCACCAAGGATAGAACTATTAAGAATATATTTTCTTGATATGTTCGGAGGTTAAGTAGAATGGAAGAGTTATGTAACATGGTACATAATGACGGTAAGATCTGTGAACCATCATAATGTTCCATTAGAAATTTAGCATAACTTACTGTAATATAATCACATTGGCCAAGCGCATTATATTATACTAACTCATGCTTCAATTCCCAACACTACTCTAGAAATCATTCATAATTTAAACTCGAATTTTAAAGAACTTTAGAAACTAAAATAGTTTCCTTTATGATGTAACATTGATAACACGAGGAGATAAATAATTTCGGACAAGAAGAGTTATGAAAATATTCTCAGAAATATTGAAGATATTTATGATGATATTTTGGAATTTCTAAGTTCGAAGGTTGATGAAGAAAAATTTTCTTCAAGATTTTAACATGACTTCGGAGCAAGATATTCTCTAAAGATTTTATCGGATCCAGAATTACCTAGATTCTTTGAATATAGGGTTTGGTCCTTGTATTTATCCTTGGTCTCCTTCATGGTGTGCTCAATCCAATTTTCAGTACCAAATTTTCTATCGAGCGTTCCTAACACTTCCTTCTTTATCATCAACTTTTGGCCATTAAGACCATCTACAACATGCTACTTCGTCAGCATTTTTCAAAGTTAACAGATCTGGGTCATCGGTTATCAAACCGAGGTGGTTTCAGGAGAATTGTGTTTTTAGATGATTAAATGCTGATGGTAATATGGTGGATTATAAAAGGTTCCCCAGTAACAATATAGAGGATGCATATATATCAAGGTTATAATAAGGTTATTTCGGATGAAAAGTCGGAGTTGACTTGCTGGAGCTGTGACATAATTTGCTACTTTAAAAGGGATTACCAAATTATTTTGGGTAATAATAACACTAAAGGAATTAGCACAGCTATGTGTTAAATGTTTACTCAGTTTTCGAGGGTTTTTCGGGTGCATAACTATATGCATCAATCTTTTCTTCCGTAGATGAAGTGCAGCTGGTTCATCCTCTCGATTGAGGTGTTTTTAAGAATCATGAAAGGTTTAAACATGGATTGGAATCATCAAGATTCAAATGAGGTTTAAGATGAAATCAAGTGGCAAACTTGAAGAATTGTTTAGTTTCATATGTTATAATCAATATTTTAATCCATTTTAATTGTCCAATAATGGCAGTCCTTAGTTGATAGTTCAATAATTGGTTTATATATATATATATAATCTTAGAATTACCCAGCGACGTATTGTATACGTATTGTGTAATGACCCGGAATTTTCTGACCAAATTATACTTATGAGATTAATATTTACATAAATTAAAACATACCAACATGATAAGCAATCCAAATTGTTGAGACTTGTGTTTTTGAAAAGAGTTTTACACAACGTTTGACCGTCCAATATGACCGATGATATCACGAACTATATAACATACGATAATTATACGTTTGTGTATATATATGTATTTATATATATTTAACATGATCTAAGGATGGTTTAACATCTCATTGTGTACTAATGACAATGAGTTATAAGTATATTTTGAAACTACTAACTTAAGTTTTCAAAACGATAACTATACGTAACATTCTTTGATATATATACTTATAATCTATAATGCTTATACATGTATCGTATATATAATGTATTTAATCACTTTTTAAGGACTTAAATACATAAAACAATATATGTATATTCACAAAAGATAGCTATATTTGAATTCTCGTTCTGTTTCCTCAAGATTTCTATACGTATATCTAGGGAATATGTACTCGTATCATACCCAGCTTCTATACATATTTACTATTGGTATATACACATCAAATTAACATTCTAATCAACATTATTACTGCCCTAGATATGAGGTAACTAGGATTTATCAAGTAGTATGAATTATTAGTAAGAAAACAAAATTAGGAATCCTTTTCTTTCTTTATAAACTAAAAACGTTTTTATAAATGAACATCATTTCTTCACTCCATTTTCTCATACCTACACCCTCATTTCTCTCTCAAAATTCTCCTAACTTCATACTTGATCATCTCCAAGCATTTTCCCCATCATTTAGCTTCAATTACAAGCCTTAAACACCATAAGAAAACTCTTTCAAAAACATATCAAAATAACCACCCATTTGAAGAAGTTTACTTCCAACCTTTTGATCTAACTCCACCACTCTTTGATTCTAAGATTATTTTTTATCTTTTGCAGTAACTTTGTCCAAGTAACTTGAGGTAGTAACCTTGTTCATAATCTTATTCAATTCATATTCATATAGCTATCTTATTTTGTGGTATAAAATTTTAACAACAAGAACATAGTTTGAATGATTTCAAACTTGTTCGCAAAATAAATAGATCCTTCTAACTTGACTTTTAAAACACTTCAAGACCTGTAATATATCATAATGATATGCTAACCTAACAAGATATAATTTGGTTTTACAAAGAACATCTTAAAAACTGAATCTACGTCGTCAGAGTGCAACCGGGGGCTGTTTTGGGTTGGATAATTAAAAACCATCTTGAACTTTGAATTGGAAGTTCATGTTCTGGAAAAATGATATTTCTTATGAATATATTAACACATAAAAATTTCATGGTTTAACTCAAAGTGTAAGTATTTTTAGAAAAATGATCATTAAATGTTGTTTTTATGATGGAAAATGATCACTTTCATAAGTTTCACCAAAGTTTGACCTATAACCTATGATTTCGAATACAAACTAAGGTATTTTCAGATCATATTCTTAAAATTTGACTCGATCCAAGGAAGTGGCAAGTTGAATCAACAAAAACAGAGTTGTAGTGAAGAAACTACGACTAAAACAAGATTGGGTATCCGAAGCTAGTTTAGCTACGAAAATATTTGGAGAAAAAGTAAATTAATCATATCTTTTCTAATTAATATGATATTTTATATATAATTACTTATGATTTAATTTTTATATATTTCAGGACCACCCGTAAACAACGCGAGAAGATTAATCATAAGACCTCATGATTGTACGCAACACGTCATTTGACAACACGGTACTTTATGTACGCAACACGTCATTTGACAACATGGTACCATGGGTTGAGATTAATTCTGATCAATACGAATACGATGGGGTCTTTATTTATTTTATTTAAGCAACTAATTGTGGACCACTAACATCGGACTGCTAACTACGGACTAAGAAAATATTAAAAGTATTAAAAGTATATATATATGTAACGATTACTTAAAAAGAAAATATGTTGATATATTATATATATGGTTAGGTTCGTGATATCTATCGGAGACCAAGTCGAATTAAATACCTTCAAGGAAAAAGTGAGTTTCATTTGCTCCCTTTTTAATTGCTTTTGCAATATATATTTTTGGGCTGAGAATACATGCGCTGCTTTTATAAATGTTTACAAAATAGACACAAGTACTTAAAAATATATTATACGTTGAGTTGTACCACTGGCATATTTCCCTGTAGCTTGGTAACTACTATTTACATGGGTATTGTAAACGCGAATCCTGTTGATAGATCTATCGGGCCTGACAACCCCAACCGGACTGGACGACCAGTATTCAACGGTTGCACAGTACTTCGTTTTGGTGACTACACTTGGTACGGTGTAGTGAGATTTCTTAATAAAGGGAATATGCGACGTTGATTAAATGTTAAGTATGGTTACCAAGTGCTCAACCACTTAGAATGCTTTACATACACTTGCGAGTGTATTATGTTTATGATTATGAAATCTTGTGGTCTATTAACATATTGAAATGATTGTTATGATAAACCTATGAACTCACCAACCTTTTGGTTGACACTTTAAAGCATGTTTATTCTCAGGTACGAATTAAGTCTTCCGCTGTGCATTTGCTCAATATAAGGACATTACTTGGAGCCGATCATCGCAATGGGACCAAATGTTGATGACTTCGTCCAGGTGGATTAGGACGGGTCCTTTCATATTGTCTTTACATCAACCCAGAGACGTATTGTAGACGTATTGTCTTAGAATTAACTAAGACGTATTGTGTACGTATTGTCTTAGGATTTATCAAAACGTATTGTATACCTATTGTGTTAGGATGTACCAAATATTCGAATTAATAAATACGTATCATGACCCGTGTACAACTTATTGTCTCAGAATTAATCCGACGTATTGTGTACATGTGTCCCGGTATTTAAAGTGCGTAAAATAAATAGCAGAATTTAAATGACGATAAATAAAATTGCGAGAATTAAATTACGATAATTAAATTGTGATATATAAAATGTAACCAGTTAGCTAGGAACAGTTAGCTAGGAACAGTTAGCGTGGATCCTTAACAAAATTTCAATTAGATAATTCGTTTGTTTCTATCAAATTTTATTTTGTCAAATGTTTTCTTCATTATGCCACTTGTTGAATTCTGATAGGTTAAAATCCAAATATGAAATTGAATTTGAATGAAAATAGTTGTTCTTTGGTGAACGGATACATACATGTGTGGATTTGAGCAGTATAGTTGATGATTGCTGAATCTGAGTTGAAGAATGTACAATGTAACTTATTAATGTGAAATCTAAATATTCTTCGGGTATTACCTACCCGTTAAAATATTTTCACCATTAATAGTCTGTACAAAGAATTTTTAATTACAATCTTTATGAAAACATATATACATATATATTTTCTTCAGATGCAATCATGAATTTAATGAGTTAATATGATATTAATCTCATTTGCTTTTCGATTTGAGCTAGGATAAGTAATCTCTAAAACTATTAGGAACCACATACTCTTCTCAGAATATTAATGAAGTTATGGTCCAATACTTCATCGTTCATTGTTGTTGGTACTCCTTGGTATATATGGTGCGTATGATGTTGATGTTCGTGGTAAATATTTTAATGTTGAGGTGTGGGATGCGGATATTGATGGTGATGGTACTGTTGCTGCAGGTGATGCTACTGGTGCTTATGGTATTGAGGCTTGTGATGTGGACGTTACTGGTGGTACTGGTGTTGCTGATGGTGCTTGTAATCTTTGCACCATATGTTCCAAAGCCACTACTCGAGCGCGAAGCTCGTTGACTTCTTCTATTACACCGGGGTGATTGTTGGTTCAGACGAGCGGATAAATAAAATCTAGAATTTGATGTAGTATATAATCGTGGCGAGATACTCTAGAAATGAGAGAGAAAATGGTGTTTCGGACAGGTTCGCCGGTAAGTGCTTCAGGTACTTCACCCAGAGGTGAATTCGGTTGGTGGAAAGGATCACCTTCTTCGCATCTCCATTGATTCAGTCGACTACGAACCCATCAGATGAATTGGTTGATCCATTCCGGTCATACTGCTTTCGGAGCTTGAGTGGGACTCCATATCGGAATCCGAGAGGCTTGAACTAGTGGTGAGTTCCATTTTGCTCGGTTAGATAAAGAGTTTTCGATATGAAAAGAATTTCGGATATCAGATGATATTCTAATTACATATAATACCTATACATAGTACAGGAGATCCCGTAGATTACGGAGGGAATTAAGGAAACGTGTCAGACAAGAATTAATGTGATGGGATGTGAATTTATCTGTACACCGTCTATGTAATAAGACGCGTCGAGACTAAAAATGACAAGTAGATATTTTTCAACAAATGGTGGTAAGCAAACACTTTTAACATGCAGACCAGGTTCAAGTCTAGACTCATTAACATAACCTAACAACTACTAGGTCGAAGTCTAGACTCATTAATGCATCCTAACAACTACTAGTTTGACACACTAATGCAAGACCTGGTTCGCTACGACCACTGCTCTGATACCACCTGTGAGGACCCGTCCTTTTCCACATGGACGAAGTCATCAACATTTGGTCCCATTGCGATGATCGACTTCAAATAATGTCTTTAAAATGAGCAAATGCACAGCGGAAGACTTAATTCGTACCTGAGAATAAACATGCTTAAAAGTGTCAACCAAAAGGTTGGTGAGTTCATAGGTTTATCATAACAATCATTTCAATATATTAATAGACCACAAGATTTCATATTCATAAACATTTCAATAAAAATATTCTAAGTGGTTGAGCACTTGGTAACCATACTTAACATTTAATCAACGTCGCATATTCCCTTTATTATGAAATCTCACTACACCGTACCAAGTGCAGTCACCAAAACGAAGTACTGTGCAACCGTTGAATACTGGTCGTCCAGTCCGGTTGGGGTTGTCGGGCCCGATAGATCTATCAACAGGATTCGCGTTTACAATACCCATGTAAATAGTAGTTACCAAGCTACAGGGAAATATGCCAGTGGTACAACTCAACGTAGAATATATTTTTAAGTACTTGTGTCTATTTCGTAAATATTTATAAAAGCAGCGCATGTATTCTCAGCCCAAAAATATATATTGCAAAAGCAATTAAAAAGGGAACAAATGAAACTCACTTAAAGTGCGCAGCAAAATAGCAGTACTCAACCTAGAGCGAGGTCGGTCGGAGGTCATGCACAACTTTAACCCAAGGCCAAAGATGCATCAATACTTGGTTGAGGAAGTTTCGGTTTCTCATCTAAATCCTTTATGCGTACATCTATTTTATATATATGTATTCCCTTTACTTTTATTTCTGGATTTCTTTTCTTTGTGTGAGTTGGTGATGAATGAGAATTTCCAATATGTAGTCGCATATAAGATGAAGGTTAGAGAAAAATAATAATAATAGTGACGATATAATGGCTATAAAAATGGGATTATGGTCATGTGGCTATAAATATATCATCAAGTGTCTATCAACTGTTTTGTTTCACCTGCCGAGCAAGCTGTCATCCATAATACTTTATATTTAATCAACATTATAAAGTATAATCTCAATTCAAAACAAATGCCACGTGTGTTAGATAGCATTTTCTATCTTTAAACATATTTCATTTATTTATTCATTTTTATTATTTTATATATTTATTTTTATTTTATTTTTTTATTATTATTTTTTTTATTATTATTTTATTTTTTCGAATGAAGGTGACCTGATTGTTTATTTTAAAGAATGGATCAAAGTGGCGAGATTTTTATTTGTAGTCTTGAATGTATTTGGGAGGTTTTCTTTATGGTGATAGAACAACATGTAAGTATATAAGATACTAATATAAATCAAAAATATGGCAGAGGATTTGTTTCGATCACCATTAAAAAGAAATTCAGAGGGTTGAAAACGTGTACTTTTGACCTCATCCACATATACTAACTTTCATTACTAACTTAATAATTAGTTGTATTGTTAATATATATATATATATATATATATATATATATATATATATATATATATATATATATATATATATATATATATATATATATAGATGATTTTTATTTTTAAAAATGTCCATTGATTACGGGATTCACATATGTATTCATACTTTCTAATTAGATCAAGTGAGGAGGTGGGTCTATATTTGAAAGGGATATTATCCAAAATAATGCGAGATATGAAACGTATTTGACAAAAGATTTAACGGACGCTATATAATCACGCGGTCAAGAAAAAAAATTAATCACAATAAACGAAACTAGAAAGTATTGAAAGGATATAAGGGTTGTTTATTTTATTTTATTTTTTTTAATTTTTTTACTCATATTCAAAATAGACACATATGTATATTTGTATTGTAATGCATGGGTGTTTGTGTGTTTGTGTTAGAAAGTCAGCAAAAACAAAATAGCAAATAATTCCACATACTTTACAACATACATCCGCGTCCTCTTTTGTTTTTTGTTTTTTTTTTAAATGTGCCGACACTATTTGACTCTAGATTTATCTTGTACCCCGTTGTTAATCAGTGGTGAAATAAAAGTCTTCGTAAAAATCCTATATTTTTAAATTAAGTAGCTTTATTTATTTTGGTCATTATAGTATAAAATTTGACCATTAATTTATTAAATAAAAATTACATCAACTGTCCCTCTCAATTATGGGTAAAATATAAAAAGTTCTAAAATTTAACAAACAGCTCCTAAATACATTTTTAATAAGTCTATAATTTATGGAACTCATTTTCGGATCACCGTTTATTTTAAAATCATATAAGTTTGAATTTTAATTTGCTTAATATCAATTGAAATTAAATTAATATTAATATTTACCAGCCTATGGATCAGCAATGTCATGGGATCAAACATACAATACTATAACACTACTATAAACATCTTTAGTTGTCTAATTGTGAATTATTTCACTTGTGATTAAACAAAATCTATACTCCGTATATTATTAATGTTTTCTTATAATTATTTTATTTAATTAAGGACATTGATAACTATATATCCCATAAGGTTATAGTTAAGCTAATAAGTTTTTTTTTTATAATTAAATCTTCAACTAACTTATTAAATATGAAATATTAACATTCCTTTTAACAATTACATTTCCTTTTATTGGCAATATGTATCTATGAACTGTTGGAGTTATAAAAATAAGAATCGGATTATTGACCCCCAACCAAAATATGTGATTAATCGTAATCAGAGCATACAAAAATAAATAAACAGTTAAAGCACAAACGATAAATTAAACGTAAACTACATAAAGATTTTACATGGTTATATCCCTACTTCAATCGCATGATAAATGTTTAGTCCGCAGACGCAAATTGTAGAGTTTTCTTTATTATTGTACACACTGTGACAATGAGACTATGGCTACAATTTATAGGGGAAGCATCAAACATAAAACCTTTAGGTTTCCTAACTAGCTTTAATAACAATACCATAAAATATTTCAAATTATATTTTGGGTTAATATATATATTTATATTTTAAAATATATATGTATCTATTTACAAATAATTGTTTGTGAATCGTCGAGGACAGTTGAAGGGTAATCGAATATATGAAACAATTTAAAAATTTTGAGACTCATCACTACAGACTTTGCTTATCGTGTCGAATTCATATAAAGATTAAGTTTAAATTTGATCGGAAATTTCCGGGTCATGACAAAATACGATACAATTTTACACAAGATATTTATTTATTTAGAGAATGGATATACTTAAACCTTGCTACAACACTTATAGGCAGTGTACCTAATCGTACAGTAGTGTAGTTTTTAGTAAGTCCGATTCGTTCCACAGGGAATCTTTTTAAACAAAGCTTAACGCTATATTAGTTTACTTTTATTAAAATACAAATATATATATAAGTAATATTATTATTATAAAGGGGGGTTTTTACCGTTTAATGACCGGTTTGTCGATTTTAAAACTTTAGTCGCAGTTAAAACCAAATGTAAAATAATAAATAAATACAAGACTTAATTTAAAGTGTAAAGTAAATAACGATAATGAAATTGCGATTAAAAAATGCGATAAAATAAACTTGCGATAATTAAAAAGTACGATAATTAAAAGTGCAATTAAATACAATAACAATAAATAAAATGCGATAATTAGAAGTGCAATTAAATATAAAATAAAGGAAATTAAATATGAAATAAAAGAATTATGCTTATTTAAACTTCCGTAATCATGATGGTTGACGTGTTGATTTTAATTTTATGCCCATGGGTTAATTGTCCTTTGTCTTGGATTATTTAATATGTCCGTCTGGTTTTTGTCCATAACAGTCCATCAGTCATAAATATAAAGTGCGAGTATCCTCGTCAAATTATCCTTATACCCGAAGTTAAATATTCCAACTAATTGGGGACTTAAACTGTAACAAGATTTTAATACTTTGTTTAATAATTACGCCAGGATGTCGACTGAGTGTAACCCAAGGTTTTAATATTTTGTTATCAATTATACCAAGTGTCCTTGTACATAATTTCACCCCTGTTTTAATTATTCTAGTGCCTATTAATCCATTCCTGTGTCCGGTTAAATGTACGATTATTCGTACATATAAATACCCCGCCCATCGTGTCTGATCGAGTGTATATGGTAATTTATAGGGACGCCCAATTGTAAATCTTTATATTAACATTAACAAACTATCATTTAGTTAAACAAATATAAAGCCCATTAATAGACCATAGTCTAATTTCCACAAGTGTCGTTCTTTTGTCCAAACCCCAATTATGGTACAAAGCCCAATTACCCAATTTTAGTAATTAGCCCAACATCATGATTACTTCGTTTTAAATAAGCATAATAATAACTTAGCTACGAGACATTAAATTAAAAAGGTTGAACATAACTTACAATGATTAAAAATAGCGTAGCGTTACACGGACAGAATTTCGACTTACACCCTTACAATATTCGCTAACATACCCTTATTATTAGGATTAAAATTAAAATTAAAATTAAAATATAAATTATATATATGTACGTATATATTGAGAGATGGATGGATATATGTTATATGAAAAATGATCAAAATTTGGTTGGCTTTATAGGGAATTGCAGAATTTGGGGCTCCGCGACTCGCGGCCCTTTTTGCCTTCAAACTCTTCGAGTCGCGGAGTTTGTAAATACAGCTCACACAATTTGGAGTCTTTCTGGCCGACGGTTTTTATTTATTTATATAATATATAAATAATTATAGGAATTATTTAAATATTATATTATATTTATGTGCATAGTTGACTTGTAATTTTTAGTCCGTTGCGTCGAGCGTTGAGAGTTGACTCTGGTCCCGGTTCTGGATTTTCGAACGTCGTTGCGTACAATTTAATATCTTGTACTTTGCGTTTTGAATCTTGTACTCTTGTAATTTCGAGACGTTTCTTATCAATAATTGGAACCTCTTTGATTGTATTTTGTACTTTTGAGCTTTTAGGTCGTTTGCGTCTTCAATTCGTCGAATCTGTCTTTTGTCTTCACATTTTATTATTTAAACGAATATCACTTTTAAATAGAACAATTGCAACTAAAAGCTTGTCTTTCTTGAGGAATAATGCTATGAAATTTATGTTCATTTTTAGCATTATCAAATATTCCCACACTTTTGCGTTGCTTGTCCTCAAGCAATATCGTCTTGAAATACTGGAATCACTTCTTTATTCTTCACACTTTATACATCAGTGATCTCTATACAGCGGTATAAACAATGGTAGTAACGATATGGTTTACAGTCCCACATGACTATAAAAATTTAGATCCATTAAGGAAATTGGATCTTTATGAAAACATTTGATCTTTTGAAAATTAAATCTAGTTTTTACCCTAGATAAGTTTTCCGGAATAACCCTTTACCGGTGTTTGCAAAATATTTTTGTGGGTTTGGTGGGTTTCAGATTTGAAAATTTTAGCTCAAAACTTATGGTTTTGTGTCACCCACTTGCTAACCTTGTATTTGGAAAGCAACACATCCAGTTTACTTGTCCCGTATATTACCTTTCGATAAACTACCGTCCGGTTGTAAA
The DNA here is from genome assembly GCF_046630445.1 of Rutidosis leptorrhynchoides. Classification (NCBI taxonomy): domain Eukaryota; kingdom Viridiplantae; phylum Streptophyta; class Magnoliopsida; order Asterales; family Asteraceae; genus Rutidosis; species Rutidosis leptorrhynchoides. Next base: position 348,013,278 of record NC_092343.1, read on the forward strand.
GGAAAGCGTTGAACAAGCAACTGTTAAGGCAATGTCCCCTGACATGCTTTTAATTATGGTCTATAACGTGTCGGACGCAATTACTATCCTTGGTAGGAGCAATAGTAAAGCTCACCCTTATAATTTTTCGGTCTGGCACAAGGTCCTGTCTTTGACCACTATGCAACCACCGTTCTTACGGTTGACACCCGATTTAGTTTAGGTGACCTAATGAATTCCAGGTGAATTCCTAGGATTTTACGTTCAATGGTAATGAACGCATTGAAAATAGGGTTTTCAGAAAACAAATCGGTTTGTAATTTTGATCAAAATATTTTCTCGTTCAAGCTCGAGTTTAGATATCATTGAATTCCATGAGTTTGTAATTCTCAATCTTTATGGTCAATTTCAAGGATTGAGTAATATCAGTCTTAAAAGCTGATTTTTGATCTTTAAGGAGATTATCCTTTCTGGGGATCCGATTCATTAGTCTTATCCAGCTAATTTGCATGGTGCCCCCCCATTGTACGAGATAAATCCTTCTCATGGTTAGGATAAATCTGACCACTTGGTGACCCTGTTTGATGCTGAGGTCCGTGGATTTCCTGCTGATTTTAGTGATGACTTTTCTAGGTTTTTCGTCAACCTACAGCTGGTCTGGATGACAACTTCATGACCTAAATCAAGAAGCGCGTTTCTTTTTCGGAAGACTTTACTTCCTTTTAATGATGGAATTGATTCATCGTGTAGATCCATCTTTCTTACAGTAAATCAGGTAAAACATTTTAGTTTAGTCCAAAGCAAAAGTATTTTCAGTTATTTGTACAAAAATATGTGACATATGTTTAAGATAACTTGGTAAATTTTCCCACACTTGGCTTTTATTTTCCTTTTTATCGTCCTCTATTCCATTTTAAATGAATTTTAACATTTTGGTTTGTTTCTCAATTTATGTCCTTTCCGAGGTAACAATAATTTCGGTGTTAAAACCTAGTTTTATCGTTCATAAATATGTATAAACATGATTTTGAGTTCATTTAATTGAAAATTTTGTAAAATTTTACTAGAATTGGGTAGTCAGTATATAAGACTAGGGCTGTTCTTTATTATCAGAGAGCACTAGATTCTAATACAACTACTGCTTTACTAGTATTTTTAATGGTAACTGTGATGACCCGTCAATTTCCGACCAAATTTAAACTTAATCTTAATATGATTTCGACACGATAAGCAAAGTCTGTAATGTGAGTCTCAAATTTTTTTTTAACTGTTTACACGAATAACATTTACCCTGCGACTATGTCCGATGATTCACGAACGATTGTGTGTAAATAAATGTGTGTGTATATATATAAATATATGTATATATAATAATTTGAAATAATAATATACGATTCAATTATTAGGAATTAAAAATATAAAATAATAAATGATTGTAATACTCGATTGTCGTTTCGATTAGTATTAAATAAATTAAAATACGAAATTATGAATATAAAAATAAAAATGATCCGTAATTAAGTATATAAGCTTTAGAGTTTCTAAAATATATTTAAATACCTTAGAATGAGTTTTAATACTCCCTATATACTACGTTGGAGGGAGACGGGTAAAGTATTAATGTTTCTGTCGTTCACATGTAAATCTCTATCTTTATATTACTACTCGGATGTTATTAATATTATTATTATTAATATATTTATTAATTTTTAAATATTAAATATAATATATATAAGAACAAATAATTATATGTGGGCTGTTATACATCGCCATCTGAATTCCATTCCTGTCTACTTTTTTTAAATCCTATCCGTGATTAACGATTGATAAAGTAGAAGTCAGATTGGAATTTGGAAACTTTTGTTTATGTCTGCTTTTATAATTTTAAACGGTACGGAGTACATAAATTTATATATAAATTATATCCATGATCATGAATGTGAATGATTGAACCGGCACTGTTTTCACTCTTTATCATCATTCAAGTTATATATTATATAATATATAATATAATTGATACGTAGTAATTGATAGATGTGCAAACACACATATTACTCCTATCTTTTGAGTGTTTGCATTTACCAAACAAACAACCAAAACCACCACACTAGAACCAAAGTAGCTCATCACCATCACGAATTAACCACCACCTTCACCTTCACCATAATCGTAAACCACTTTTATTTTCCTGTTTTCATTTATGTTTCAACAATCACGATACACCCATCGGTTTCCTTCTCTTTCTCTCTTCTGTCGTGCACAACTATCATCACCATGCCATCATCAAAACCATTTTTTAACATCACCACACCATCGCTTGTTCTTGTTATTACTACTGTCCACAGTAAACACCACCACTCTATAAACCGTCACTCTCACAACCACCATTCATCATCACTCTACAACACCATCAACGAACATCTTACTACTGCTATAATCCCGAGTAATTCAAAAGAAAAGAAAAGAAGAGGCTACTGCAGCAGCTTCGGTTGTCTAGCTGATCCAACCCCTCGCAAACCGCCATTAACAACCGTTTGTTTCTTCTATTTCTACTCCGGTCGACTGCTGCGATTGAGGGTTCTCCACATTACTGTTTCAAACCTTAACCATCATCAAAATTCCCTTTGTGGTTCGCTGTTCCTTACGTTTTTGTTTTCGTTGCAACAACGAGAGATATTGGTGTATGTTATTATGATGAACCGTATTTATTAGATAAAGAATAATGATGATAATAACAATCTAGTAAAGGTCATGATGAGCTGTAAAGAAGATCATGATGTGTTGTTGTTTCTAATTTAAAACCGAACCCTACACGTACTCATTCTTCAAGCGAATTTTTTTTCTGTTTCTTTATCAATTGAACCACAATCACCAAGTTCTTAACCCCACTTACACTTTTGACTTCTTTATTTGTTGCCTTATACACCAACACCACTAATCAAATACCCCACTTACTTATTCAAAGAAAAAGAAAAGCAGATACATTGATTATTGATGGCCTGCGTTTTTTTTTTTTTTTTTTTATTTTATTATTACTTATGTTCCTGCCATTGAATACCATATTGCCGGATCAAAAGAAAGAGACCCACGAACTTATTGTTGGGCCGTAAATTTCACTTCCTGTTTGGACCGTGATTCAATTTCTCTAGTTGGGTTATTTTGTTATTGGGTCTATAGTACAAAACCATCCCATAAAACACATCAAATACCTCGTTTCCACTTCCTATTTCCTGGTCTGATCGAGGCTTATGATGAAGATGATGATGACGATTAATAATATTGGGTCGAATCCATAATAATGTTCATCGTGATTTTATGTGATGCAAAATGATACGGTGATGATAATGGTGTGATGAAAACAAGAGTTAGATGATGATGAATTTGTGAAAGAATGATGATGATAATAATCCATAATGATAATGATAATTAGATGGCGAATGGGTAATGAAACTGTAAAAATAATGATGATATAGATGCTAATCGTATGATGATATTGATAATGAGGGTTAAGATTATGATGATGGTTATGGTGTCATGATGGCATTAGATTGATGATGATTAAGTATGGAAGTTAAGATGATTAGATTGGGTTATGGTTTTGGCGATGTATATATGAAGAGGAAGAAGTTAACAGGAAGTATAAATGATTAAATATAATTAGAATCTCATAATAATCAGATAAATAGAAACGGAGGAGTGGTTAAGGGGTGGCTTGGTTAGCGGGAGGTCACAAGTTCGAGCCCCGTTTGGTGTATTTATTTTTAGAACAAGCTTTTGAGGTAGTTTTCATTACCAAAATTTTTATTATTATTATTATTGTTATTATTATGATAATTATTATTACTTCCTAACATTTAAAAAATATGATTATTATTATCATTAATCTAATTAATAGTATTATCATTATTGTTATTACTAATAATATCATTTTTATCATATTTAGGTAAAGTATCGTTATTATTAAAATTCTCATAATTATTAAAACTACCATTTTTATTAAAAATTATCATTATCATTATTATCATTATATTGTAACAAATAAAGATTTTGTACATTAAATATATTTATATTACTTATAATTATATATTAAACATATTAACAAAATTAATTACAAATTCTGTATCAACTACAACAACAAATATATATAAATATTATATGATTAATAGATGAAATTATGTGATTTCCATTATATGTTTTAATAAGATATACAAATAATATAGGTTCGTGAATCCGAGGCCAACCCTACACTTGTTCAATGTCGTAATATGTATTTTTACTACAAAATACATTAGGTGAGTTTCATTTGCTCCCTTTTTAAATGCTTTTGCAATATATATTTTTGGGACTGAGAATACATGCGCTGCTTTATAAATGTTTGACGAAATAGACACAAGTACTTAAAACTACATTCTATGGCTGGATTATTAAACCGAATATGCCCCTTATTTAGTTTGGTAATCTAAGAATTAGGGAACAGACACCCTAATTGACGCGAACTCTAAAGATAGATCTACCGGGCCCAACAAGCCCCATCCAAAGTACCGGATGCTTTAGTACTTCGAAATTTAGATCATGTCCGAAGGAGGATCCCGGAATGATGGGGATATTCTTATATGCATATTGTGAATGTCGGTTACCAGGTGTTCATTCCATATGAATGATATTTTTGTCTCTATGCATGGGACGTATGTTTATGAGAAATGGAAATATGAAATCTTGTGGTCTATTAAAATTATGAAATGATTATTTATGATAAACTAATGAACTCACCAACCTTTTGGTTGACACTTGAAAGCATGTTTATTCTCAGGTACGAAAGAAATCTTCCGCTGTGCATTTGCTCATTTTAACGATATTACTTGGAGTCGTCCATGACATATTTCAAAAGACGTTGCATTCGAGTCGTTGAGTTCATCAAGATTATTATTTAGCCAATTATAGTTAGATATTATGAAATGGTATGCATGCCGTCAACTTTCGATGAAATGAAAGATTGTCTTTTCAAAAACGAATGCAATGTTTGTAAAATGTATCATATCGAGGTCAAGTACCTCGCGATGTAATCAACTGTTATTAATCATTTATAATCGATATGGACTTCGTCCGGATGGATTAGGACGGGTCCTTTCAGTTGGTATCAGAGCGGTGGTCTTAGCGAACCATGTCTGCATTAGTGTGTCTAACTGATAAGTCGTTAGGATGCATTATTGAGTCTGGACTTCGACAGTGTCTGCATATCAAAAGTTTTGCTTATCATTTGGTGTCAAAAATTACCTGCTTATCATTTTTAGAGAATCACTTACGTATCATTCTTAGTCTAGACACGTTTTACTGCATTGACTGCATGAATGGTGTATAGACAAAATTCATATCTCAGCGTATCTGTTACTTTATATCTTAGCGTATCTATTACTGTAACTTTGCCTGACAACTTCCGTAGATTCCTCCGTAACTTATGGGATTTTAGTATTATATATGCATATGTAAATTATGTATTGCAGGGTACTAATCTACATCCTATAATCGATTTCTTATCGAAAATCCTTCATCTGATCATACGAGATGAATCCTGCAACCAGTTCGAGTCCCTCAGATTCCGATAGCTATTCTGATAGTTATTCCGACATTTATTCCGACATAGATGTTCATCTAAGCTCCGAAAACAGCGTCATCGGCATGAATCAACTAATCAGCAATTATCAATTCATTTGATGGGTTCGTAGTTGACTTAATTAATGGAAACGCGCAGAAGGCAAATCCCTTCCACCAACTGAATTCACCTCTTGACAATGAACTTGAAGCGTTTACCGGCGAACCTGTTTGAGACACCATTTTCAGTTCCATTTCCAGGGTAAATCGACAAGATCATATTCTATCCACAATTATGAACCTTATTCATCCTCTCGTTCCGACCGACAATCATCCTGGAGTAATAAGTCAACGAACTTCGCGCTCGAATAATCAATTTGGAGAATATGGTGCAAAATGTACCAGCTTCAGCAACATCACCGGCACCAACAGTACAATCAATAACAGCACCAGTACCATCAACAATCCATGCTTCAATATCATCATCTGTACTTTAAGTATGAACTTCGTTCGACATGTTGAATATGTAATCTCTAAAGTTTTAGAGATTATTTATTCTAGTTTCAACCGAAAAGCAAATGAGTTTAATATCATATTAACTCATTAAATCCATGAATACATCTGAAGAAAATATATATGTATATATGTTTTCATAAAGATTGTAATTAAAAATTCTCTTGTACAAACTGTTAATGGTGAAAATATTTTAAAGGGTAGGTAATACCCGAGGACTATTTAAATTTCACATTAATAAGTTACACTGTACATTCTTCGAATTTGATTCAACATTCATTTACTATCCTACTTACATCCACCGATATACAAATCCGTTCATCACAGAATAACCATTTTCATCCAATTACATATTTGGATTTTGATTTATCAGAATCCATTAAGTGGCATAACGAAGAAATAATGGACACAATAAAAATTGATTAGAAACAGATTAATTAACAATATGAAATTCTATTAAGAATCCACGCTAACAAAATCCTAGCTAACTATTCCTAGCTAACTGTTAATTCCGTATTACCATTTAATTATCGCAATTTAATTATCGCAATTTTAATTATTGTCATTTAATTCCTGTTATTTACTTTACGCATTTTATTTATCATCATTTAATTTCTGTATTTATTTTACGCACTTTATATATCGGGACACATATACAAGGTTTTGACATATCATATCGACGCATCTATATATATTATTTGGAATCACCATGGACACTCTATATGCAGTAATGATCGAGTTCTCTATACAGGGTTGAGGTTGATTCTCAAATAATATATATACTTTGAGTTGTGATCGAGTCTGAGATGTATACGGGTCATGATACGTATTAATTAATTCGAATATTATATATTAAATTATATATAAATTATTGGACTGTTAAATGTGGACTATCGACTGTGGACTAATGACATTGGACAATTAAAATGAATTAAAATATTGAATATAACATATGAAACTAAACATTTCTTCAAGTTGCCACTTGATTCCATCTTAAACCTCATTTGTATCTTGACAATTACAATATGCGTTCAAACCTTTCATGATTCTTGAAAATACCTCAATCGAGAGGATGAACCAACCGCACTTCATCTACGGAAGAAAAGATTGATACATATAGTTATGCACCTGAAAACACTCAGAACCTGAGTAAACGTTTAACACGTATCTGTGCTAACTCCTTTGACATTGTTATTACCGAAAATAACATTGAAACTCTTTTTTCAAATTAGCCAATTTTGTCACAGCTCCAGCAAGTCAACTTCGACTTTTCGTTCGAAACAACCTTATTATAACCTTGATATATATATGCGTGCTCTTTTATTGTTACCAGGAACCTTTTATATTCCATCATATTAACAGCAGACGTACCAACAACCTCGTTGCTCCTTGACTTAAACCTCTCCGACAAATCACTATATTTATCTATTGAAGTCTCATCATGTACTCATCTGCATCTTGTAACAAGAATTGCCATATCAATTACCGGAAACCAACAAATCTGTATTGTGAGTCTCGCAACGTTTCCACAAACAACAGATATATGTATCCATATAACATTCACCTCTTAAAATTATGATCTTCCATTCTAAAATTCTAAAAAGCACCCAGTCTACGAATCAATACTCCGAACATTGAAAAAGTTGAAGGAAGCAACAAAAACTATAAACGACCTTAACCGTTGAAGGTATGATAATAAAGAATGGATGGTTGGAAAACTCTCAATAGAAAATTTAGTACTGAAAAACGGATTATGCGAAACTATGAAGGAAGCCGTAGACAAATCACAAAGACTAAACTTGCCTTCAAGGGATCCAAATGATTCAATACCTGCTGAAGTCTTTAGCGAATATCTTGCTTCTTACTCTAAACCCTTGCGGACAATATTCTTCATCATCCTCTGATCTTAGATATTCTAAGATATTATCATATCTTTCATTATAAATATCCTCCATATTTCTGAAGATATTTTTATAACTATTCTTATCTGAAATCATTAATCTCTTCGTACTATCAGTGTTACATCATATAGAAACTGTTAGTTTCTATATTCTGTAAACTTTCGAGCTTAAAATATGAATGTTATTGAAGTAATGTTGGGAACTGATGCATGAGTTAGTATAATATAATGACACTTGATCAACGTGATTATATTACATTAAGTCATGCTGAGTTTCTAAAAGGAACGTGATGATTCATAGATTATAACGTCATCATGTGCCATGTTACACGACTCTTACGTTCTGTCTAATCTATAAACATATCAAGAACATATTTTTCTTGATAGTCCTATCTTTCCTTGAATTCTGGTAATTTGACAAGTCAAATTGTACTATTACCATTTCTTTCTTAGGACATTAACAATGTTCACTCTGAAACTTATGTCTATGAATTCTGGACCATTACAAGAGATGCCCAATTGCAAGAAGAATAAACGAAGGGACGAAGCTCCGAAATAGAAATTGGAGTACAAATTGCAGCAAATAGGGGGAAGTATTAACTGGGGATGACAATGATTATAGAAAACATAAGCAAGGACTTCGAAGTATAAGGGGAGATATAAAGCCTGATAACAACACATAAATTACAAACCGTGCATATCAATGTTTTATAGCAACATAAAGACACGGGAGGATTAAAAGCACTTTAACCCCAAGGGCAAAATAGAAGTAAGCAGATTCCTCTGGTGGGATTTAGAAAAAGAGAATGATGGTTGTGATGGTAAGGGTAAGGAGAAGGATCAGAACTGGATTTAGCCTTCTCATAAACTTTTGAATTTGGGAATTGGGTATAGGAATGGTAAAAGTAATGGAATAGGAGAAGTTATTTTATAGTGAAATACCTAATAGATAAATCAAGGCAGATCTCCGCATTTAATTAGAGAATCTTAATTTTCTTATTCGTCGAAGAATCAAATCTTTTAGATTTAGAAGATCTTCTTTAAATCTCTTGAATTCCGGAATTCAACCCTGACTCTGTCGAAAGCTAAGGCAAATTTTTATCCTTTCATTTAACTATTTTATGATAGCTTCACTCGTACGCTCCGTATAATCGAATCATTTTATTTATATTATTCAATAATGATAAAACGATATTTATCAACTCATATTCGTCATGAAAATATTTTTATTGTTAGCCACGACCACCTCACTCAAATTTCGAGACGAAATTTCTTTAACGGGTAGGTACTGTGACGACCCGTCAATTTCCGACCAAAGTTAAACTTAATCTTAATATGATTTCGACACGATAAGCAAAGTCTGTAATGTGAGTCTCAAAATTTTTTTTAACTGTTTACACGAATAACATTTACCCTGCGACTATGTCCGATGATTCACGAACGATTGTGTGTAAATAAATGTGTGTGTATATATATAAATATATGTATATATAATAATTTGAAATAATAATATACGATTCAATTATTAGGAATTAAAAATATAAAATAATAAATGATTGTAATACTCGATTGTCGTTTCGATTAGTATTAAACAAATTAAAATACGAAATTATGAATATAAAAATAAAGATGATCCGTAATTAAGTATATAAGCTTTAGAGTTTCTAAAATATATTTAAATACCTTAGAATGAGTTTTAATACTCCCTATATACTACGTTGGAGGGAGACGGGTAAAGTATTAATGTTTCTGTCGTTCACATGTAAATCTCTATCTTTATATTACTACTCGGATGTTATTAATATTATTATTATTAATATATTTATTAATTTTTAAATATTAAATATAATATATATAAGAACAAATAATTATATGTGGGATGTTATACATCGCCATCTGAATTCCATTCCTGTCTACTTTTTTTAAATCCTATCCGTGATTAACGATTGATAAAGTAGAAGTCAAATTGGAATTTGGAAACTTTTGTTTATGTCTGCTTTTATAATTTTAAACGGTAAGGAGTACATAAATTTATATATAAATTATATCCATGATCATGAATGTGAATGATTGAACCGGCACTGTTTTCACTCTTTATCATCATTCAAGTTATATATTATATAATATATAATATAATTGATACGTAGTAATTGATAGATGTGCAAACACACATATTACTCCTATCTTTTGAGTGTTTGCATTTACCAAACAAACAACCAAAACCACCACACTAGAACCAAAGTAGCTCATCACCATCACGAATTAACCACCACCTTCACCTTTCACCATAATCGTAAACCACTTTTATTTTCCTGTTTTCATTTATGTTTCAACAATCACGACACACCCATCGGTTTCCTTCTCTTACTCTCTTCTATCGTGCACAACTATCATCACCATGCCATCATCAAAACCATTTTTTATCATCACCACACCATCGCTTGTTCTTGTTATTACTACTGTCCACAGTAAACACCACCACTCTATAAACCGTCACTCTCACAACCACCATTCATCATCACTCTACAACACCATCAACGAACATCTTACTACTGCTATAATCTCGAGTAATTCAAAAGAAAAGAAAAGAAGAGGCTACTGCAGCAGCTTCGGTTGTCTAGCTGATCCAACCCCTCGCAAACCGCCATTAACAACCGTTTGTTTCTTCTATTTCTACTCCGGTCGACTGCTGCGATTGAGGGTTCTCCACATTACTGTTTCAAACCTTAACCATCATCAAAATTCCCTTTGTGGTTCGCTGTTCCTTACGTTTCTGTTTTCGTTGCAACAACGAGAGATATTGGTGTATGTTATTATGATGAACCGTATTTATTAGATAAAGAGTAATGATGATAATAACAATCTAGTAAAGGTCATGATGAGCTATAAAGAAGATCATGATGTGTTGTTGTTTCTAATTTAAAACCGAACCCTACACGTACTCATTCTTCAAGCGAATTTTTTTTCTGTTTCTTTATCAATTGAACCACAATCACCAAGTTCTTAACCCCACTTACACTTTTGACTTCTTTATTTGTTGCCTTATACACCAACACCACTAATCAAATACCCCACTTGCTTATTCAAAGAAAAAGAAAAGCAGATACATTGATTGTTGATGGCCTGCGTTTTTTTTTGTTTTTTTTATTTTTATTTATTTTTATTATTACTTATGTTCCTGCCATTGAATACCATATTGCCGGATCAAAAGAAAGAGACCCACGAACTTATTGTTGGGCCGTAAATTTCACTTCCTGTTTGGACCGTGATTCAATTTCTCTAGTTGGGTTATTTTGTTATTGGGTCTATAGTACAAAACCATCCCATAAAACACATCAAATACCTCGTTTCCACTTCCTATTTCCTGGTTTGATCGAGGCTTATGATGAAGATGATGATGACGATTAATAATATTGGGTCGAATCCATAATAATGTTCATCGTGATTTTATGTGATGCAAAATGATACGGTGATGATAATGGTGTGATGAAAACACGAGTTAGATGATGATGAATTTGTGAAAGAATGATGATGATAATAATCCATAATGATAATGATAATTAGATGGCGAATGGGTAATGAAACTGTAAAAATAATGATGATATAGATGATAATCGTATGATGATATTGATAATGAGGGTTAAGATTATGATGATGGTTATGGTGTCACGATGGCATTAGATTGATGATGATTAAGTATGGAAGTTAAGATGATTAGACTGGGTTATGGTTTTTGTAACATCCCGCCCTTTTCCGGTTATTTTCCGTTTAACTATTTTAAAGTCCGTTATATATTTATAACATCTTTCGTTAATACGCGTTTTAAATTATCTCGATTAGGTAATTCACGCACCCGATTCAAACTTGAGGGACTAAACTTGACACGGGGCAAACTAGTTGACTAGGTCACCTAGTCCACCCCAATCACCACCATTCAACCATCTCCATCTCTCTCTCTTTCTCTCTAGCAAGAACACACACACAATTACCAAATTCATTCAATCATCATCTAAATTCGATCTAGGAGGCTTACAACAAAATAAATTACATATTCGTGATCCTCTCTTCATCCTATTCATTTTGGTACTAACTTCATCTCTTTTGGGTAACATTTCTAAAACTCTAGATTTCTCTAAATTCGTGTTTTTGACTTGAAATGGTGTTAGTTAGTTTCTATGGCTCATTGTGATGTCGTGTATGTAATTTGTAGGCTCGATCTTGTTATTTGGTGTAACTAGCATGAACACTTGAAATGGGTTAGTTTAACCTTTGATTTTGAATGATAAAATGTGTTTAGATGTTAATGGTTGTGTGTTCAAAGTGTTAGTTACTTCATTAACTTCGTTTTGGTGTGTTGATTGACATGAAAACCTTACATTAACATGATTATTGGTTTTGAGATTTTGGTTAGGGTTTGATAAGCTTTATATGAACTTTTGATGTATCAAATGCTATGAAATATTGTTGATAAGTGTTTTGTTGCAACGTGTGTTTGATTACTTTCGAAACGGCATATCATACATGTAAATTGGTTACCCGAATCATGAAATGCGTTTTTAGAACTTGAACATTTGATTATGAACGTTTAATGCGGTTTTGGGTTATTGTAGGTGTTAAATTACTTGTTGAAATGTGTTTAGTTGTCTTCCTCGTCAAATTACCATCCCAAAGGTATAAAATACTTGACTTGATTGTTTGTGGATCATAAATTGTGTTTATTTGGTTTTTGGTTCGTGTACTTAGGAACTTACTGCATCAGACTGGAATACCAACCTGGACGCCGTCCAGATCCTTGGACGCCGTCCCATATTTCAAAACTGGACGCCGTCCAGATATTTGGACGCCGTCCCAGCCTTCAAAGCTGGACGCCGTCCAGAAAATCTGGACGCCGTCCAGATACCCTGGCAGACCACTGTCTTCGTTGGTCATTTTACGGAAAATGTTTGCTATGCTATGGACCTCCGATTCACATGTAACTTTTTCTAACATGCTCATATATGATTAAAAACCTCAGAAAAATAGTTCGGGACCCGACCCGAACGTGTTGACTTTTTCGTTGACTTTGACCCGACCAAGTTGACTTTTAATCAAACTTAACCAATTGTTTGTGCAATCGCTCTAACATGCTTTTATACTTGTACCTTGCATGAAACATGACAATTTGATTCACATGCTATTATGATCGAGTCTTAATGAGCCATAGGACTAATTGAACATCTTTGACCTATCGTGTGTACCGTTATTGATACAACCTATTGTTTAGGTCAAGACTAGCATTTTTCTTTGCACACGTTTACTTGTTGAAGTACTTTACCACTCGTGCACTCAAGGTGAGATCATAGTCCCACTTTCACTCTTTTTGAACTTATATTTGGGATGAGAAAACATAAACATTTCTTTTACTAAGTGAACACAAGTACAGGAAAACAAACATTCTACATACGAGTTTAGAACGAAATCCACAATTCGATTATCATTAGTTACACTTGCAGGGTGTAAGTGTAGGCGTGAACTTATGTTGTATGGCCATATTGGTTTGACAAACCCTCATCTCGGACGGTTCGCTACCGTCCACAGATGAAATATATTTTCGAGAAACAGTGTTGTTCTAGCACTATGAATGGGGTATCAACGGACGGAATGTTAAGCCTTGATAATTGGGTGCTCGTGAATATTAACTTTTAGAATGTATTACTATTTTATCTTTGATGTAAATCTTGTGGTTCGACTTACTTTTACTCACTCACTTACTTAAACCTATGATTTCACCAACGTTTTCGTTGACAGATTTCTATGTTTTTCTCAGGTCCCTGAACGTTTTGTGATACATGCTTCCGCTCATTATTTTGATACTTGCATTGGATGTCGAGTATATATGCATACATGGAGCGTCTTTTGGCTACTTTTAAATTATGTCGCATAAGTTTCATTTGTACTTATAACTTTGTAACGTAATTTATGGTGGAACAATTCTTTTAAACTTTGAACAATCTTTACATTTGAAATGAATGCGACATATCTTTTGGTCAAACGCTGTTTTAAAGACTTATGACCACGTAACGGGACCTAAGTAGACGGCGCCGTCAATGACGATTTTGTCGGGTCGCTACAGATGGTATCAGAGCTTTAGTTGTAGGGATTTAGAGTTCATTGGTGTCAACCTCGAGTCATAGGGTACATTGGTGAGTCTAGACTACAACCGGCAAATAGACTTGAAGTAGGAATTACTTGACTACTTGTGCATTTATACTCGAACGCTTCTACTCATATCTACTCTTAGTTCATCTTAATCTCAAGTTGTTTAATTTGATTGACACGCCACCTTGACTATATGAAATGATGTCGAATGCACATATGAATCAGGGTAATATAATTTCCGGGATTATATTACGGTGACTCATATGAACGTTCCGACATTGTGGCATAAAGAATGTAAGGCGAGTCAAGGAAAATTTTCTCTCTATCATTATTCCATATCACGGTTAGTATTATTTAGAATACTAACCAACGATATTCTTTTGTTTTGAAGGAACAATGCCTCTTCGCCGTGCGCCACGCTGTGAAACTCCCGAACAAGCTCTACAACGCATGATAGCCACCGCCGTAGATGCGGCCATGGCCGGTCACTCATACAACAACAATAATAATAACAACCACAACAACAACAACAACAATGGAGCCGGTAACTCAAACGAGGGATGCTCCTATAAAGCTTTCATGGGGTGCAAACCTCACACTTTCGATGGAACCGGAGGACCGGTTGCTCTCACTCGATGGTTTGAGCAAACGGAAGCCGTTTTCAGCATAAGCGGTTGTCGGGACCAAGACAAGGTCAAGTACTCCACTCACACTTTCTCCGGCGTCACTCTCACTTGGTGGAACACCTATGTACAATCGGTGGGTACCGATGAAGCCCACGCTCTCTCTTGGTCTGATTTGAAAGGAAAGATGATCACCGAATACTTTTCGCGCGAGGAAACCCGAAAGCTCGAACAAGAGCTAAGAACTCTAAAAGCGGTCGGAAACGATCTCAAGGCCTATAATCAACGATTTTTGGAACTAGCCTTGATGTGCCCAAACCTTGTGAACCCCGAGTCTTTAAGGGTTGAACTTTACATGGATGGTCTTCCAAAGAGCATCAAACACGGAGTAATGTCATCCAAACCCCCTAATCATCAAGAAGCTTTGAACATGGCCCGTAAATTAATAGAGACGGTGGACGAAATCATAGTACCGGCACCTAAAGCCGAGGACAAGTCGGGTAACAACAAAAGAAAATGGGAAGCCACTCCATCAAGCAACTACAACAACAATACCTTCACCAAAAAGCCTTTCAACAACGACGGCAAGAAAGGTTATGCCGGAACTCAACCTTTTTGCAACAAATGTCACAAGCACCACTCGGGTGAATGCGGCAAGCTAATTTGCCACCGGTGCCAAGGAGTTGGTCATAAGGCCAACAATTGCACAAGCGCCGCCCCCATCGCTCGAAAGGGGCCCAATACTCCAAAAACGGTCACTTGTTACGAATGTGACCAAACGGGCCATTATAGAAATGCATGCCCGAAGAGGAAAGATAACCCCAATACGCGCGGCCGAGCTTTCAACATCAACACCGAGGAAGCCCGAGATGATAATGAATTGGTTACGGGTACGTTTCTTCTCAACAACACTTATGTTACTTGTTTATTCGATTCGGGTGCCGATAAGAGTTATGTATCCAAGACTTTGACTCATTCTTTTAATACTCCACCACGTCTACTAGATACCACTTATACCATTGAAGTGGCCAACGGAAAACTATTGAGTGCCGACACATATTACCGGGGGTGTACATTAAACATTTTGGGTAATGAGTTTGAAATTGACTTGATACCCATGAAACTAGGAAGCTTTGATGTAATAATCGGTATGAATTGGCTAGCCAAAACGAAATCTCACATCCTTTGCGATCTTAACGCAATCCGAATCCCTATTGAGAATGGTGAACCTTTGATCGTCTATGGCGATAAGAGTTGCACCGGACTCAACCTCATTTCGTGTATTAAAGTTAGAAAACTACTCCGTAAGGGTTGTTTTGCGATCCTTGCACACGTTAAGAAAGTCGAGTCCGATGAGAAGCACATCGATGATGTGCCAATTGTTAGTGACTATTCCGATGTATTTCCCGACGAATTGCCGGGTCTTCCACCTCATCGACTGGTTGAATTCCAAATCGATCTTATTCCGGGAGCCGCACCCGTAGCACGTGCACCATATAGACTCGCTCCATCCGAAATGCAAGAATTGCAAAGTCAAATCCAAGAACTACTTGATCGTGGTTTTATCCAACCTAGCCATTCACCTTGGGGCGCTCCGATTTTGTTTGTTAAAAAGAAAGACGGATCCCTACAAATGTGCATTGACTATTGTGAACTAAACAAATTGACGGTTAAGAACCGATATCCTCTTCCTCGCATCGATGACCTCTTTGATCAATTACAAGGGTCTTGTGTATATTCAAAAATCGATCTCCGCTCGGGTTATCATCAATTAAGGGTTAAGGGGGAAGATGTCTCCAAAACCGCTTTCCGAACTCGTTATGGTAGTTATGAATTTCTTGTAATGCCATTTGGTCTCACTAACGCACCGGCGGTGTTCATGGATCTTATGAACCGCGTGTGCAAACCGTATCTTGACAAATTCGTTATCGTGTTCATCGATGATATTTTAGTCTATTCAAAAAGCGAAGAAGAACACGAGGAACACCTCCGACTTGTGCTTGAACTTTTAAGACAAGAACAACTCTATGCCAAATTCTCCAAGTGTGAATTTTGGTTAAAGGAAGTTCAATTTCTTGGTCATGTTGTAAGTGACCAAGGTATTAAAGTCAATCCAACGAAAATCGAAGCCATTAGTAAATGGGAGACTCCTACTACTCCTACTCACATTCGTCAATTCTTGGGTCTCGCCGGGTACTATCGTAGATTCATCAAAAACTTCTCTTTGGTTGCACGTCCTCTAACCGCATTAACTCACAAGGGAAAGAAATTCATTTGGGTGACCGAGCAAGAATCCGCGTTTCAAATCTTGAAGACAAAACTAACCACCGCTCCTATCTTGTCACTCCCCGAAGGCAATGATGATTTTGTTGTATATTGCGATGCCTCGAAACATGGTTTTGGGTGTGTATTGATGCAACGGAAGAAAGTCATTGCTTATGTCTCTCGACAACTAAAAATTCATGAACGGAATTACACGACTCATGATCTCGAACTTGGAGCCGTTGTCTTTGCACTTAAAATGTGGAGACACTATCTTTATGGAACCAAGAGTACTATCTTCACCGACCACAAAAGCCTTCAACACATCTTCGATCAAAAGCAACTAAACATGAGACAACGAAGGTGGATTGAAACCTTAAACGATTACGATTGCGAGCTTCGTTACCATCCCGGGAAGGCAAATGTAGTAGCCGATGCCTTAAGTCGAAAAGAAAGAGCGGTGCCTCTTCGTGTCCGAGCCTTAAACATCACCATCCACACAAACCTTAATAGCCAAATTCGGGTAGCCCAAGATGAGGCTCTCAAGGACGAAAACATCTCTCTCGAACACTTGAACGTCCTCACCTCTCGATTCGAAGTTAAAGAAACCGGACTCCGATATTTCACCGGAAGAATTTGGGTACCTAGTTATGGGGACATGCGAAGCCTTATTTTAGACGAAGCCCATAAGTCAAGGTATTCGATTCACCCCGGTGTCCATAAGATGTACCACGACCTCAAAGAACAATATTGGTGGCCGAACATTAAAAGGGACGTCGCTACTTATGTTGGAAAGTGCCTAACTTGCTCCAAAGTCAAAGCCGAACATCAAAGACCGTCCGGACTACTTCAACAACCCAAAATCCCGCAATGGAAATGGGAAAGGATAACGATGGATTTTATCACCAAACTACCAAAGATGGTTGGCGGTTATGATACTATTTGGGTCATTGTTGACCGACTCACCAAATCCGCGCACTTCCTAGCCATGAAGGAAACCGACAACATGGAGAAACTCGCACAACTCTACATCAAAGAAATTGTAGCCCGACACGGTGTACCCTTATCGATTATCTCCGACCGAGATGGCCGTTTTGTTTCTAGATTTTGGCGTACTTTGCAAGAAGCATTGGGAACGCGTTTAGACATGAGCACCGCATATCATCCACAAACCGACGGACAAAGCGAACACATAATTCAAACCTTGGAAGACATGCTACGAGCTTGCGTGGTTGATTTCGGAAAAGCTTGGGACAAGCACTTACCTCTCGCCGAGTTCTCTTACAATAATAGTTATGGCCGAAAATGTCGTTCTCCTCTTTGTTGGGCCAAAGTAGGCGACAAACAAATCACCGGACCCGAACTCATTCACGAAACCACCGAGAAGATCGTTCAAATCCGAGATAGGCTTAGGACGGCCCGAAGTCGTCAAAAGAGCTATACCGACAAACGATGCAATGATCTTGAATTTCAGGTCGGTGACCGAGTAATGTTAAAAGTCGCACCTTGGAAGGGTGTAATTCATTTCGGGAAACGCGGGAAGCTAAATCCGCGGTATATTGGGCCTTTCGAAATCTTGGAGCGTGTTGGAACCGTTGCTTATCGTTTAGATCTTCCGCCTCAACTGAGTTCCGTTCATCCTACTTTCCATATATCTAACTTGAAAAAGTGTTTAGCCGAACCCGAACTCGTCATCCCTCTCGAGGAGCTTACTATCGATGACAAACTTCATTTTGTGGAGGAACCGGTTGGAATTGTGGACACCTCCGTCAAAACGTTAAAACAAAGCCAAATTCCAATTGTCAAGGTCCGTTGGAATGCCAAAAGGGGACCCGATTTTACTTGGGAAAGACAAGATCAAATGCAAAGGAAGTATCCTCATCTATTCGTAAATTCGGAAACGCAAGATCTCGAGGAAGGAACAACGACTACTACGCCTACTTAAATTTCGGGACGAAATTTCTTTTAAGGAGTAGGTAATGTAACATCCCGCCTTTTTCCGGTTATTTTCCGTTTAACTATTTTAAAGTCCGTTATATATTTATAACATCTTTCGTTAATACGCGTTTTAAATTATCTCGATTAGGTAATTCACGCACCCGATTCAAACTTGAGGGACTAAAATTGACACGGGGCAAACTAGTTGACTAGGTCACCTAGTCCACCCCAATCACCACCATTCAACCATCTCCATCTCTCTCTCTTTCTCTCTAGCAAGAACACACACACAATTACCAAATTCATTCAATCATCATCTAAATTCGATCTAGGAGGCTTACAACAAAATAAATTACATATTCGTGATCCTCTCTTCATCCTCTTCATTTTGGTACCAACTTCATCTCATTTGGGTAACATTTCTAAAACTCTAGATTTCTCTAAATTCGTGTTTTTGACTTGAAATGGTGTTAGTTAGTGTCTATGGCTCATTGTGATGTCGTGTATGTAATTTGTAGGCTCGATCTTGTTATTTGGTGTAACTAGCATGAACACTTGAAATGGGTTAGTTTAACCTTTGATTTTGAATGATAAAATGTGTTTAGATGTTAATGGTTGTATGTTCAAAGTGTTAGTTACTTCATTAACTTCGTTTTGGTGTGTTGATTGACATGAAAACCTTACATTAACATGATTATTGGTTTTGAGATTTTGGTTAGGGTTTGATAAGCTTTATATGAACTTTTGATGTATCAAATGCTATGAAATATTGTTGATAAGTGTTTTGTTGCAAAGTGTTTGATTACTTTCGAAACGGCATATCATACATGTAAATTGGTTACCCGAATCATGAAATGCGTTTTTAGAACTTGAACCTTTGATTATGAACGTTTAATGCGGTTTTGGGTTGTTGTAGGTGTTAAATTACTTGTTGAAATGTGTTTAGTTGTCTTCCTCATCAAATTACCATCCCAAAGGTATAAAATACTTGACTTGATTGTTTGCGGATCATAAATTGTGTTTATTTGGTTTTTGGTTCGTGTACTTAGGAACTTACTGCATCAGACTGGAATACCAACCTGGACGCCGTCCAGATCCTTGGACGCCGTCCCATATTTCAAAACTGGACGCCGTCCAGATATTTGGACGCCGTCCCAGCCTTCAAAGCTGGACGCCGTCCAGAAAATCTGGACGCCGTCCAGATACCCTGGTAGGCCACTGTCTTCGTTGGTCATTTTACGGAAAATGTTTGCTATGCTATGGACCTCCGATTCACATGTAACTTGTTCTAACATGCTCATATATGATTAAAAACCTCAGAAAAATAGTTCGGGACCCGACCCGAACGTGTTGACTTTTTCGTTGACTTTGACCCGACCAAGTTGACTTTTAATCAAACTTAACCAATTGTTTGTGCAATCGCTCTAACATGCTTTTATACTTGTACCTTGCATGAAACATGATAATTTGATTCACATGCTATTATGATCGAGTCTTAACGAGCCATATGACTAATTGAACATCTTTGACCTATCGTGTGTACCGTTATTGATACAACCTATTGTTTAGGTCAAGACTAGCATTTTTCTTTGCACACGTTTACTTGTTGAAGTACTTTACTACTCGTGCACTCAAGGTGAGATCATAGTCCCACTTTCACTCTTTTTGAACTTATATTTGGGATGAGAAAACATAAACATTTCTTTTACTAAGTGAACACAAGTACAGGAAAACAAACATTCTACATACGAGTTTAGAACGAAATCCTCAATTCGATTATCATTAGTTACACTTGCAGGGTGTAAGTGTAGGCGTGAACTTATGTTGTATGGCCATATTGGTTTGACAAACCCTCATCTCGGACGGTTCGCTACCGTCCACAGATGAAATATATTTTCGAGAAACAGTGTTGTTCTAGCACTATGAATGGGGTATCAACGGACGGAATGTTAAGCCTTGATAATTGGGTGCTCGTGAATATTAACTTTTAGAATGTATTACTATTTTATCTTTGATGTAAATCTTGTGGTTCGACTTACTTTTACTCACTCACTTACTTAAACCTATGATTTCACCAACGTTTTCGTTGACAGATTTCTATGTTTTTCTCAGGTCCCTGAACGTTTTGTGATACATGCTTCCGCTCATTATTTTGATACTTGCATTAGATGTCGAGTATATATGCATAAATGGAGCGTCTTTTGGCTACTTTTAAATTATGTCGCATAAGTTTCATTTGTACTTATAACTTTGTAACGTAATTTATGGTGGAACAATTCTTATAAACTTTGAACAATCTTTACATTTGAAATGAATGCGACATATCTTTTGGTCAAACATTGTTTTAAAAACTTATGACCACGTAACGAGACCTAAGTAGACGGCGCCGTCAATGACGATTTTGTCGGGTCGCTACAGTTTTGGCAATGTACATATGAAGAGGAAGAAGTTAACAGGAAGTATAAATGATTAAATATAATTAGAATCTCATAATAATCAGATAAATAGAAACGGAGGAGTGGTTAAGGGGTGGCTTGGTTAGCGGGAGGTCACAAGTTCGAGCCCCGTTTGGTGTATTTATTTTTAGAACAAGCTTTTGAGGTAGTTTTCATTACCAAAATTTTTATTATTATTATTATTGTTATTATTATGATAATTATTATTACTTCCTAACATTTAAAAAATATGATTATTATTATCATTAATCTAATTAATAGTATTATCATTATTGTTATTACTAATAATATCATTTTTATCATATTTAGGTAAAGTATCGTTATTATTAAAATTCTCATAATTATTAAAACTACCATTTTTATTAAAAATTATCATTATCATTATTATCATTATATTGTAACAAATAAAGATTTTGTACATTAAATATATTTATATTACTTATAATAATATATTAAACATATTAACAAAATTAATTACAAATTCTGTATCAACTACAACAACAAATATATATAAATATTATATGATTAATAGATGAAATTATGTGATTTCCATTATATGTTTTAATAAGATATACAAATAATATAGGTTCGTGAATCCGAGGCCAACCCTACACTTGTTCAATGTCGTAATATGTATTTTTACTACAAAATACATTAGGTGAGTTTCATTTGCTCCCTTTTTAAATGCTTTTGCAATATATATTTTTGGGACTGAGAATACATGCGCTGCTTTATAAATGTTTGACGAAATAGACACAAGTACTTAAAACTACATTCTATGGCTGGATTATTAAACCGAATATGCCCCTTATTTAGTCTGGTAATCTAAGAATTAGGGAACAGACACCCTAATTGACGCGAACTCTAAAGATAGATCTATCGGGCCCAACAAGCCCCATCCAAAGTACCGGATGCTTTAGTACTTCGAAATTTATATCATGTCCGAAGGAGGATCCCGGAATGATGGGGATATTCTTATATGCATATTGTGAATGTCGGTTACCAGGTGTTCAATCCATATGAATGATATTTTTGTCTCTATGCATGGGACGTATGTTTATGAAAAATGGAAATATGAAATCTTGTGGTCTATTAAAATTATGAAATGATTATTTATGATAAACTAATGAACTCACCAACCTTTTGGTTGACACTTGAAAGCATGTTTATTCTTAGGTATGAAAGAAATCTTCCGCTGTGCATTTGCTCATTTTAACGATATTACTTGGAGTCATCCATGACATATTTCAAAAGACGTTGCATTCGAGTCGTTGAGTTCATCAAGATTATTATTTAGCCAATTATAGTTAGATATTATGAAATGGTATGCATGCCGTCAACTTTTGATGAAATGAAAGATTGTCTTTTCAAAAACGAATGCAATGTTTGTAAAATGTATCATATAGAGGTCAAGTACCTCGCGATGTAATCAACTGTTATGAATCGTTTATAATCGATATGGACTTCGTCCGGATGGATTAGGACGGGTCCTTTCAGTAACCAAGTGTATAAAGTAAAAATTTTAAAATCTGAAAGAATTTAATCCCTTCCCACACTTAAGATCTTGCAATGCCCTCATTTGCAAGAAATCAGTAACAATTTAAATTATTGAGGGTGATTTGTGTGAAAATGATTAAATTTTACCAAAGTTTTCAAACATATTGGCGTTTGTTTGCTGAATGATAAATGGTGCACATCATTTGTTCATTCCGTCTTGTTGTTATTTCACATATATTTTGCATCTTGTCGTCAAAATTAGTTGCTTTTGCTGAACTTAATGCCAGTCTTTGAAAATGCGTTGTTTTACCCTGTTGTGTACATAAAATAAACTGCAAACATATATACATATTTTTGAAGTTTGGTATATTACCCCACATTCAAAAATTATTAAAATCTAAGAATAAAAGTTAGAAAATTATAAAAACTATTACAATATTAACATAAGTATTAAACGTATCAACATTACAAATTACAAAATAAATAAAACTAAGTAGACTAGGGATGATACTGATACCAATACGGGTTCCATGCATAACCATAGGTGCTATAGAATGCTTAGGCTGGGTTATACGTAGGATACGGTGGTTGCATCTCTATAGACCAGGGAGGGAATATGGGTTTTGGAGTAGGAATATAGTTTCTACCTATATGTTGGCAATGAGCTATGATTTGTTTTGATGAACTTGCCAATCTTCAAATGCTCTCTGTCTAGCATTTTCGTACTCCTGTGAAGCTATAAAACTTTGCATTTCTTGCATTTCATTTCCCCCTCCTACATTACCTTGCTGTTGGTTTCTCTTAACCTGTGGATGTCTACCATGGTATTGTACTGCGGCGTTATTTCGCCTCTTCAAAACTTTCGCACCATGGTATACATTTAAATGTAGTGACCCGAACTTTTCCATGTTTATATATATATTAATTGAGATTGATATTTACATGATTAAATGTTTCCAACATGTTAAGCAATCAAACTTGTTAAGACTTGATTAATTGAAATATGTTTCATATAGACAATTGACCACCCAAGTTGACCGGTGATTCACGAACATTAAAACTTGTAAAAACTATATGATGACATATATATGGATATATATATATATATATAGTTAACATGATAATATGATAAGTAAACATATCATTAAGTATATTAACAATGAACTACATATGTAAAAACAAGACTACTAACTTAATGATTTTTAAACGAGACATATATGTAACGATTATCGTTGTAAAGACATTTAATGTATATATATCATATTAAGAGATATTCATACATGATAATATCATGATAATATAATAATTTAAAATCTCATTTGATATTATAAACATTGGGTTAACAACATTTAACAAGATCGTTAACCTAAAGGTTTCAAAACAACACTTACATGTAACGACTAACGATGACTTAACGACTCAGTTAAAATGTATATACATGTAGTGTTTTAATATGTATTTATACACTTTTGAAAGACTTCAATACACTTATCAAAATACTTCTACTTAACAAAAATGCTTACAAATACATCCTCGTTCAGTTTCATCAACAATTCTACTCGTATGCACCCGTATTCGTACTCGTACAATACACAGCTTTTAGATGTATGTACTATTGGTATATACACTCCAATAGTACATACATCAGCTCTTAGCAGCCCATGTGAGTCACCTAACACATGTGGGAACCATAATTTGGCAACTAGCATGAAATATCTCATAAAATTACAAAAATATGAGTAATCATTCATGACTTATTTACATGAAAACAAAATTACATATCCTTTATATCTAATCCATACACCAACGACCAAAAACACCTACAAACACTTTCATTCTTCAATTTTATTCATCTAATTGATCTCTCTCAAGTTCTATCTTCAATTTCTAAGTGTTCTTCATATATTTTACAAGTTCTAGTTACATAAAATCAAGAATACTTTCAAGTTTGCTAGCTCACTTCCAATCTTGTAAGGTGATCATCCAACCTCAAGAAATCTTTGTTTCTTACAGTAGGTTATCATTCTAATACAAGTTAATAATCATATTCAAACTTTGTTTCAATTTCTATAACTATAACAATCTTATTTCAAGTGATGATCTTACTTGAACTTGTTTTCGTGTCATGATTCTGCTTCAAGAACTTCGAGCCATCCAAGGATCCGTTGAAGCTAGATCTAATTTTCTCTTTTCTAGTAGGTTTATCCAATGAACTTAAGGTAGTAATGATGTTCATAACATCATTCGATTCATACATATAAAACTATCTTATTCGAAGGTTTAAACTTGTAATCACTAGAACATAGTTTAGTTAATTCTAAACTTGTTCGTAAACAAAAGTTAATCCTTCTAACTTGACTTTTAAAATCAACTAAACACATGTTCTATATCTATATGATATTCTAACTTAATGATTTAAAACCTGGAAACACGAAAAACACCGTAAAACCAGATTTACGCCGTCGTAGTAACACCGCGTGCTGTTTTGGGTTAGTTAATTAAAAACTATGATAAACTTTGATTTAAAAGTTGTTATTCTGAGAAAATGATTTTTATTATGAACATGAAACTATATCCAAAAATTATGGTTAAAATCAAAGTGGAAGTATGTTTTCTAAAATGGTCATCTAGACGTCGTTCTTTCGACTGAAATGACTACCTTTACAAAAACGACTTGTAACTTATTTTTCCGACAATAAACCTATACATTTTCTGTTTAGATTCATAAAATAGAGTTCAATATGAAACCATAGCAATTTGATTCACTCAAAACGGATTTAAAATGAAGAAGTTATGGGTAAAACAAGATTGGATAATTTTTCTCATTTTAGCTACGTGAAAATTGGTAACAAATCTATTCCAACCATAACTTAATCAACTTGTATTGTATATTATGTAATCTTGAGATACCATAGACACGTATACAATGTTTCAACCTATCATGTCGACACATCTATATATATTTCGGAACAACCATAGACACTCTATATGTGAATGTTGGAGTTAGCTATACATGGTTGAGGTTGATTCCAAATTATATATAGTTTGAGTTGTGATCAATACTGAGATACGTATACACTGGGTCGTGGATTGATTCAAGATAATATTTATCGATTTATTTCTGTACATCTAACTGTGGACAACTAGTTGTAGGTTACTAACGAGGACAGCTGACTTAATAAACTTAAAATATCAAAATATATTAAAAGTATTGTAAATATATTTTGAACATACTTTGATATATATGTATATATTGTTATAGGTTCGTGAATCAACCAGTGGCCAAGTCTTACTTCCCGACGAAGTAAAAATCTGTGAAAGTGAGTTATAGTCCCACTTTTAAAATCTAATATTTTTGGGATGAGAATACATGCAGGTTTTATAAATGATTTACAAAATAGACACAAGTACGTGAAACTACATTCTATGGTTGAATTATCGAAATCGAATATGCCCCTTTTTATTAAGTCTGGTAATCTAAGAATTAGGGAACAGACACCCTAATTGACGCGAATCCTAAAGATAGATCTATTGGGCCTAACAAACCCCATCCAAAGTACCGGATGCTTTAGTACTTCGAAATTTATATCATATCTGAAGGGTGTCCCGGAATGATGGGGATATTCTTATATATGCATCTTGTTAATGTCGGTTACCAGGTGTTCACCATATGAATGATTTTTATCTCTATGTATGGGATGTGTATTGAAATATGAAATCTTGTGGTCTATTATTATGATTTGATATATATAGGTTAAAATTATAACTCACCAACATTTTTGTTGACGTTTTAAACATGTTTATTCTCAGGTGATTATTAAGAGCTTCCGCTGTCGCATACTTAAATAAGGACGAGATTTGGAGTCCATGCTTGTATGATATTGTGTAAAAACTGCATTCAAGAAACTTATTTTGTTGTAACATATTTGTATTGTAAACCATTATGTAATGGTCGTGTGTAAACAGGATATTTTAGATTATCAATATTTGATAATCTACGTAAAGCTATTTAAACCTTTATTGATGAAATAAAGGTTATGGTTTGTTTTAAAATGAATGCAGTCTTTGAAAAACGTCTCATATAGAGATCAAAACCTCGCAACGAAATCAATTAATATGGAACGTTTTTAATCAATAAGAACGGGACATTTCAGTTGGTATCCGAGCGTTGGTCTTAGAGAACCAGAATTTTGCATTAGTGTGTCTTATCGAGTTTGTTAGGATGCATTAGTGAGTCTGGACTTCGACCGTGTTTACTTGAAAAATGATTGCTTAACAAATTTTGTTGGAAACTATATATTTTTAACATGTGAATATTATGTGATATATTAATCTCTTAACGCGTTTGATATTATGTGATAGATGTCTACCTCTAGAACAAGTCCCATTGACTCACCTAATAATAATGAAGAGTCAAATGTAAATTGGAATGATTCGTGGACTGATTCACAAGTTCCCGAAGAGGAACCGGAAGAAGAGTCAGAACCGGAAGAAGAATCGGAACCGGAAGAAGAATCGGAACCGGATGAAGAAATAGAACCGGTGGGGGAAATAATAAAACGGTTAAGTAAAAAAAATCCTCAACCAACCGACCAAGGTTAATTATGGTCAATGGTGTTTCCGCCAAGGAAGCAAAATATTGGGAGGATTACCAATTCTCCGATGAATCGGATTCCGACGAGAATTCCGATGATGTTATAGAAATTACCCCAACTGTATTTAAAAAGGCAAAAGAAAATAATAAGGAAAAGGGCATAAAAATAGAGAAATCTAATTCTAACCCCGATGAACTTTATATGTATCGTCAATCCCCGAAGTCCTTAAGTTGTAACAATGACCCGGGAACCTCTAAACCACCAGGTTTTTCTAAACCAATGTGGAAAATTACTGCTCGTATTAGAGGAACATCATATATCCCTAGAAACTTGACAAAACGAACCAAAACTGAAGAAGAAGAAACAAGCGAGTCGGAATAAGATAGTTGTATTCGTGTGGTGTAATATATGTAATATAGTGTGCTTATGCTTTATGATATATGTAAAAATTGCTTGTATTAATAAGTATTTTTTTTTATGAATCTAACTCTTGTCTATTTTACAGTATAAAAACACAAAATGGATAGACAACCCAATATTTTAAGAGACCTACCCGGAGACATGATTGATGAAATCTTGTCTAGAGTCGGTCAGAATTCTTCGGCACAACTATTTAAGGCGAGATCAGTTTGTAAGACATTCGAAGAACGTTCCAAGAATGCCTTGGTTTATAAAAGGCTTTCATTTGAAAGATGGGGGATATCACATTGGGAAATCCATAAGTTACGATGTGTTTACTTTGACGCATATATTGCGGGGAACCCAAATGCTATTTTACGAAATGGGTTAAGAAATTATTTTGACTCAATATATCCGAATATTGGACTTCGTGATTTAGAAAAAGCGGCTAACATGCAACATAAAGAAGCATGTTATGCTTACGGATTAGTAATGTTCGCTTCTCACCAAAGTGAGAACAAGAACATCGGGCTACAACTATTAAACAAAACGTTCCCACAAGTGACGGAGTCGGTAATTGGGGTAAGAAATGAGGTTTTTAGATTGTTACGGGACTGTTGGACATTACGTAACCCTCGTCCCTTTGACGACGTTACAACACGCTGTCTTATCAACGGCCATAACGGTTATGTTCCACAAGACCAAGGATGGGGAGTAATCCTAGTAAAACCAGAATGCATGACTTGTTTCTGGACGTATGAATTACGTGTCTTTATTGCCTTTGCTGAACGACTTGTGTACTAGCTAGAATTATCTTCACAACTATCTTGTATCAAAGTTATTGTGTGCTATATTTCATGCTTTATGTAAAATAAGCGGTATTGTAAGTTTGTAAAATATTGTATAAAAGTTTGAACGCGAAATATTATTATAATCAGTTTTTCATATAGAATTGTAGTAGTTGAATTGTATATTAGCTACTAAGTATGAACTTAACGGGTAGGTACTACCCGAATTTAAACTTATAAAATGCTAATATGAAGAAAAAGCTTTTATAAATGAGTTCATATTATGCTACGAAATACTATTAACTACTCTTAATATTCTGTATGATTAACTTGTTCCATTTAACTATTTTGAAGGAAATGGCACCGACTACTCGACACACCGTGAATATGAATGAAGAGGAATTCCGTACTTTTCTAGCTTCAAACATAGCCGCAGTACAGGCTGCGCTACATACCAACAATAACCTTGGATCTAGCAGTACAGGAAATCGTGTAGGATGCACCTACAAAGAATTCACTGCCTGCAAACCTTTGGAATTTGATGGAACCGAAGGACCGATCGGATTGAAACGGTGGACCGAGAAGGTCGAATCGGTGTTTGCCATAAGTAAGTGTACTGAAGAGGACAAAGTGAAGTACGCTACACATACCTTCACAGGTTCTGCGTTAACATGGTGGAATACCTATCTAGAGCAAGTGGGACAAGACGATGCGTACGCACTACCGTGGTCAGCATTCAAGCACTTGATGAACGAGAAGTACCGTCCCAGAACCGAGGTCAATAAGCTCAAGACAGAACTTAGAGGGTTACGAACCCAAGGATTTGATATTACCACGTACGAAAGACGATTCACAGAATTGTGCCTATTGTGTCTAGGAGCATTCGAAGATGAGGAAGAGAAGATCGACGCGTTTGTGAAAGGATTACCGGAAAGAATCCAAGAAGATATAAGTTCACACGAGCCCACCTCCATACAACAGGCATGTAGAATGGCTCACAAACTAGTGAACCAGATTGAAGAAAGAATTAAAGAACAGACTGCTGAAGAGGCCAATGTGAAGCAAGTCAAAAGAAAGTGGGAGGAAAACGGTGATAAGAATCACCAATACAACAACAACAGCAATTATAACAATAATCGCAACAACTATCCTAACAATCGCAACATCAATCGCAACTACAACAAACGGCCCAACAACAACAACAACAACAACAACAACCACAACAATCATCTTAACAACAATAATAACCGCAACAACAACAACAATTAGAAGCAGCTATGCCAAAGGTGTGAAAAGTATCACTCGGGGTTCTGCACCAAATTTTGCAACAAGTGTAAAAGAAATGGTCATAGCGCGGCGAAGTGTGATGTCTACGGACCAGGGGTTAACAGAACGAAAGGAACAAATGGTGTCGGAACGAGTAATGGCGGAGCAAGTAGTGTCGGAGCAAGTTATGCCAATGTAGTTTGTTATAAATGTGGAAAACCGGGCCACATTATTAGAAATTGCCTGAACCAGGAGAACACGAATGGACAAGGCCGCGGAAGAGTTTTCAATATTAATGCGGCAGAGGCACAGGAAGACCCGGAGCTTGTTACGGGTACGTTTCTTATTGACAATAAATCTGCTTACGTTTTATTTGATTCGGGTGCGGATAGAAGCTATATGAGTAGAGATTTTTGTGCTAAATTAAGTTGTCCATTGACGCCTTTGGATAGTAAATTTTTACTAGAATTAGCAAATGGTAAATTAATTTCAGCAGATAATATATGTCGGAATCGAGAAATTAAACTGGTTAGCGAAACATTTAAGATTGACTTGATACCAGTAGAGTTAGGGAGTTTTGATGTTATAATCGGTATGGACTGGTTGAAAGAAGTGAAAGCAGAGATCGTTTGTTACAAAAATGCAATTTGCATTATACGAGAAAAAGGAAAACCCTTAATGGTGTACGGAGAAAAGGGCAACACGAAGCTACATCTTATTAGTAATTTGAAGGCACAAAAACTAATAAGAAAAGGTTGCTATGCTGTTCTAGCACACGTCGAGAAAGTACAAATTGAAGAAAAGAGCATCAATGATGTTCCCATTGCAAAAGAATTTCCCGATGTATTTCCGAAAGAATTACCGGGATTACCCCCACATCGATCCGTTGAATTTCAAATAGATCTTGTACCAGGAGCTGCACCAATAGCTCGTGCTCCTTACAGACTCGCACCCAGCGAGATGAAAGAACTGCAAAGCCAATTACAAGAACTTTTAGAGCGTGGTTTCATTCGACCAAGCACATCACCGTGGGGAGCTCCTGTTTTGTTTGTCAAGAAGAAAGATGGTACATTCAGGTCGTGTATCAACTACCGAGAGTTGAACAAACTTACCATCAAGAACCGCTACCCACTACCGCGAATCGATGACTTATTTGGTCAACTACAAGGCTCGTCTGTTTATTCAAAGATTGACTTACGTTCCGGGTATCATCAAATGCGGGTGAAAGAAGATGATATTCCAAAGACTGCTTTCAGAACACGTTACGGTCATTACGAGTTTATGGTCATGCCGTTTGGTTTAACTAATGCACCAGCTGTGTTCGTGGACCTTATGAACTGAGTGTGTGGACCATACCTTGACAAGTTTGTCATTGTTTTCATTGATGACATACTTATTTACTCAAAGAATGACCAAGAACACGGTGAACATTTGAGAAAGGTGTCAGAAGTATTGAGGAAGGAAGAATTGTACGCTAAGTTTTCAAAGTGTGCATTTTGGTTGGAAGAAGTTCAATTACTCGGTCACATAGTGAACAAAGAAGGTATTAAGGTGGATCCGGCAAAGATAGAAACTGTTGGGAAACCCCGAAAACTCCGAAACACATACGCCAGTTTTTAGGACTAGCTGGTTACTACAGAAGGTTCATCCAAGACTTTTCCAGAATAGCAAAACCCTTGACTGCATTAACGCATAAAGGGAAGAAATTTGAATGGAATGATGAACAAGAGAAAGCGTTTCAGTTATTGAAGAAAAAGCTAACTACGGCACCTATATTGTCATTGCCTGAAGGGAATGATGATTTTGTGATTTATTGTGACGCATCAAAGCAAGGTCTCGGTTGTGTATTAATGCAACGAACGAAGGTGATTGCTTATGCGTCTAGACAATTGAAGATTCACGAACAAAATTGTACGACGCATGATTTGGAATTAGGCGCGGTTGTTTTTGCATTAAAGACTTGGAGGCACTACTTATATGGGGTCAAAAGTATTATATATACCGACCACAAAAGTCTTCAACACATATTTAATCAGAAACAACTGCATATGAGGCAGCGTAGGTGGATTGAATTATTGAATGATTACGACTTTGAGATTTGTTACCACCCGGGGAAGGCAAATGTGGTAGCCGATGCCTTGAGCAGGAAGGACAGAGAACCCATTCCAGTAAAATCTATGAATATAATGATTCATAATAACCTTACTACTCAAATAAAGGAGGCGCAACAAGGAGTTTTAAAAGAGGGAAATTTAAAGGATGAAATACCCAAAGGATCGGAGAAGCATCTTAATATTCGGGAAGACGGAACCCGGTATAGGGCTGAAAGGATTTGGGTACCAAAATTTGGAGATATGAGAGAAATGGTACTTAGAGAAGCTCATAAAACCAGATACTCAATACATCCTGGAACGGGGAAGATGTACAAGGATCTCAAGAAACATTTTTGGTGGCCGGGTATGAAAGCCGATGTTGCTAAATACGTAGGAGAATGTTTGACGTGTTCTAAGGTCAAAGCTGAGCATCAGAAACCATCAGGTCTACTTCAACAATCCGAAATCCCAGAATGGAAATGGGAAAACATTACCATGGATTTCATCACTAAATTGCCAAGGACTGCAAGTGGTTTTGATACTA
Organism: Rutidosis leptorrhynchoides; assembly: GCF_046630445.1. Taxonomy (NCBI): domain Eukaryota; kingdom Viridiplantae; phylum Streptophyta; class Magnoliopsida; order Asterales; family Asteraceae; genus Rutidosis; species Rutidosis leptorrhynchoides. Next base: position 348,045,858 of record NC_092343.1, read on the forward strand.
TTTGGGTAATAGTTGATCGTCTCACCAAATCAGCACACTTCCTGCCAATAAGAGAAGATGACAAGATGGAGAAGTTAGCACGACTGTATTTGAAGGAAGTCGTCTCCAGACATGGAATACCAATCTCTATTATCTCTGATAGGGATGGCAGATTTATTTCAAGATTCTGGCAGACATTACAGCAAGCATTAGGAACTCGTCTAGACATGAGTACTGCCTATCATCCACAAACTGACGGGCAGAGCGAAAGGATGATACAAACGCTTGAAGACATGCTACGAGCATGTGTTATTGATTTCGGAAACAGTTGGGATCGACATCTACCGTTAGCAGAATTTTCCTACAACAACAGCTACCATTCAAGCATTGAGATGGCGCCATTTGAAGCACTTTATGGTAGAAAGTGCAGGTCTCCAATTTGTTGGAGTGAAGTGGGGGATAGACAGATTACGGGTCCGGAGATTATACAAGAAACTACCGAGAAGATCATCCAAATTCAACAACGGTTAAAAACCGCCCAAAGTCGACAAAAGAGCTACGCTGACATTAAAAGAAAAGATATAGAATTTGAAATTGGAGAGATGGTCATGCTTAAAGTTGCACCTTGGAAAGGCGTTGTTCGATTTGGTAAACGAGGGAAATTAAATCCAAGGTATATTGGACCATTCAAGATTATTGATCGTGTCGGACCAGTAGCTTACCGACTTGAGTTACCTCAACAACTCGCGGCTGTACATAACACTTTCCACGTCTCGAATTTGAAGAAATGTTTTGCTAAAGAAGATCTCACTATTCCGTTAGATGAAATCCAAATCAACGAAAAACTTCAATTCATCGAAGAACCCGTCGAAATAATGGATCGTGAGGTTAAAAGACTTAAGCAAAACAAGATACCAATTGTTAAGGTTTGATGGAATGCTCGTAGAGAACCCGAGTTCACCTGGGAGCGTGAAGATCAGATGAAGAATAAATACCCGCATCTATTTCCAGAAGATTCGTCAACACCTTCAACAGCTTAAAATTTCGGGACGAAATTTATTTAACGGGTAGGTACTGTAGTGACCCGAACTTTTCCATGTTTATATATATATTAATTGAGATTGATATTTACATGATTAAATGTTTCCAACATGTTAAGCAATCAAACTTGTTAAGACTTGATTAATTGAAATATGTTTCATATAGACAATTGACCACCCAAGTTGACCGGTGATTCACGAACATTAAAACTTGTAAAAACTATATGATGACATATATATGGATATATATATATAGTTAACATGATAATATGATAAGTAAACATATCATTAAGTATATTAACAATGAACTACATATGTAAAAACAAGACTACTAACTTAATGATTTTTAAACGAGACATATATGTAACGATTATCGTTGTAAAGACATTTAATGTATATATATCATATTAAGAGATATTCATACATTATAATATCATGATAATATAATAATTTAAAATCTCATTTGATATTATAAACATTGAGTTAACAACATTTAACAAGATCGTTAACCTAAAGGTTTCAAAACAACACTTACATGTAACGACTAACGATGACTTAACGACTCAGTTAAAATGTATATACATGTAGTGTTTTAATATGTATTTATACACTTTTGAAAGACTTCAATACACTTATCAAAATACTTCTACTTAACAAAAATGCTTACAAATACATCCTAGTTCAGTTTCATCAACAATTCTACTCGTATGCACCCGTATTCGTACTCGTACAATACACAGCTTTTAGATGTATGTACTATTGGTATATACACTCCAATGATCAGCTCTTAGCAGCCCATGTGAGTCACCTAACACATGTGGGAACCATCATTTGGCAACTAGCATGAAATATCTCATAAAATTACAAAAATATGAGTAATCATTCATGACTTATTTACATGAAAACAAAATTACATATCCTTTATATCTAATCCATACACCAACGACCAAAAACACCTACAAACACTTTCATTCTTCAATTTTATTCATCTAATTGATCTCTCTCAAGTTCTATCTTCAAGTTCTAAGTGTTCTTCATATATTTTACAAGTTCTAGTTACATAAAATCAAGAATACTTTCAAGTTTGCTAGCTCACTTCCAATCTTGTAAGGTGATCATCCAACCTCAAGAAATCTTTGTTTCTTACAGTAGGTTATCATTCTAATACAAGTTAATAATCATATTCAAACTTTGTTTCAATTTCTATAACTATAACAATCTTATTTCAAGTGATGATCTTACTTGAACTTGTTTTCGTGTCATGATTCTGCTTCAAGAACTTCGAGCCATTCAAGGATCCGTTGAAGCTAGATCCATTTTTCTATTTTCCAGTAGGTTTATCCAAGGAACTTAAGGTAGTAATGATGTTCATAACATCATTCGATTCATACATATAAACTATCTTATTCGAAGGTTTAAACTTGTAATCACTAGAACATAGTTTAGTTAATTCTAAACTTGTTCGCAAACAAAAGTTAATCCTTCTAACTTGACTTTTAAAATCAACTAAACACATGTTCTATATCTATGTGATATGCTAACTTAATGATTTAAAAGCTGGAAACACGAAAAACACCGTAAAACCAGATTTACGCCGTCGTAGTAACACCGCGTGCTGTTTTGGCTTAGTTAATTAAAAACTATGATAAACTTTGATTTAAAAGTTGTTATTCTGAGAAAATGATTTTTATTATGAACATGAAACTATATCCAAAAATTATGGTTAAACTCAAAGTGGAAGTATGTTTTCTAAAATGGTCATCTAGACGTCGTTCTTTCGACTGAAATGACTACCTTTACAAAAACGACTTGTAACTTATTTTTCTGACTATAAACCTATACATTTTCTGTTTAGATTCATAAAATAGAGTTCAATATGAAACCATAGCAATTTGATTCACTCAAAACGGATTTAAAATGAAGAAGTTATGGGTAAAATAAGATTGGATAATTTTTCTCATTTTAGCTACGTGAAAATTGGTAACAAATCTATTCCAACCATAACTTAATCAACTTGTATTGTATATTATGTAATCTTGAGATACCATAGACACGTATACAATGTTTCAACCTATCATGTCGACACATCTATATATATTTCGGAACAACCATAGACACTCTATATGTGAATGTTGGAGTTAGCTATACAGGGTTGAGGTTGATTCCAAATTATATATAGTTTGAGTTGTGATCAATACTGAGATATACACTGGGTCGTGGATTGATTCAAGATAATATTTATCGATTTATTTCTGTACATCTAACTGTGGACAACTAGTTGTAGGTTACTAACGAGGACAGCTGACTTAATAAACTTAAAATATCAAAATATATTAAAAGTATTGTAAAATATATTTTGAACATACTTTGATATATATGTATATATTGTTATAGGTTCGTGAATCAACCAGTGGCCAAGTCTTACTTCCCGACGAAGTAAAAATCTGTGAAAGTGAGTTATAGTCCCACTTTTAAAATCTAATATTTTTGGGATGAGAATACATGCAGGTTTTATAAATGATTTACAAAATAGACACAAGTACGTGAAACAACATTCTATGGTTGAATTATCAAAATCGAATATGCCCCTTTTTATTAAGTCTGGTAATCTAAGAATTAGGGAACAGACACCCTAATTGACGCGAATCCTAAAGATAGATCTATTGGGCCTAACAAACCCCATCCAAAGTACCGGATGCTTTAGTACTTCGAAATTTATATCATATCTGAAGGGTGTCCCGGAATGATGGGGATATTCTTATATATGCATCTTGTTAATGTCGGTTACCAGGTGTTCACCATATGAATGATTTTTATCTCTATGTATGGGATGTGTATTGAAATATGAAATCTTGTGGTCTATTATTATGATTTGATATATATAGGTTAAACCTATAACTCACCAACATTTTTGTTGATGTTTTAAGCATGTTTATTCTCAGGTGATTATTAAGAGCTTCCGCTGTCGCATACTTAAATAAGGACGAGATTTGGAGTCCATGCTTGTATGATATTGTGTAAAAACTGCATTCAAGAAACTTATTTTGTTGTAACATATTTGTATTGTAAACCATTATGTAATGGTCGTGTGTAAACAGGATATTTTAGATTATCATTATTTGATAATCTACGTAAAGCTTTTTAAACCTTTATTGATGAAATAAAGGTTATGGTTTGTTTTAAAATGAATGCAGTCTTTGAAAAACGTCTCATATAGAGGTCAAAACCTCGCAACGAAATCAATTAATATGGAACGTTTTTAATCAATAAGAACGGGACATTTCATTAAACCTATAGTATCGCGGGGTTCTGGTTCTTCGACTAATAATCCCCCCCGACTTATATCCACACCGAGATATTCAGCAATCAAAGTAATAAAAATACCACCTCCTATTATGCTATGCGGTCTCATCCCCCTAACCATAGCTGATAAATAATAACCCACACAATAAGGTATACTTACAGCGCTTTGTGGGTCTCGAATACACATATGGTAAAACAAATCCTGTTCATTTACCTTTTCCTTGTTCTTACCTCTTTGTGTAATCGAATTAGCTAAAAACCTATGAATCACTCTTAATTCAGCTCTATCTATATCCAAATAAGAGTAATTTCCCCCTTTGAATCGGTGATGGCCTGTCATTTGACTCCATACACCGTGTGTATCAAAATTTTCATCTATGTTTCTACCATTTAGTATCAACCCTCTACAATCGGCAGATGCTAACTCCTCAGGCGTATATATACGTAAAGCCTGAGCCATGTCTAGTAAAGACATGTGGCGCATCGAACCTCCTAGCAAAAATCTAATAAAAGATCGATCGGTTAAACTAGCTACCCGATCATTTAATTCTATACTACACAACAATTCTTCACACCATACTTTATATACAGGTCTACGCATGGTGAATAAACGTACCCAGTCATTAAAAGTAGAATTACCATACCTCTGTGCAAGTAATTCCCTAATTGGCCCGGCCAATTATACAGCTTCTAATGGTCCCCATTCTATGACCCTAGGTACCTCAACAACTTTAGAATGAAGAGTATGCAAACCCCTTTGGTATTTTGGATAATCTATCCAAAGTCTGTCAAATCTCAGGTTCGGGTGCAAATCTTCCAAGTGCATATCAGAAAATGTCATGACTGGATGAGGTATATCTTGCTTGTAGTAGTTATCTGAAATGTCCCGTTCTTATTGATTAAAAACGTTCCATATTAATTGATTTCGTTGCGAGGTTTTGACCTCTATATGAGACGTTTTTCAAAGACTGCATTCATTTTAAAACAAACCATAACCTTTATTTCATCAATAAAGGTTTAAAAAGCTTTACGTAGATTATCAAATAATGATAATCTAAAATATCCTGTTTACACACGACCATTACATAATGGTTTACAATACAAATATGTTACAACAAAATAAGTTTCTTGAATGCAGTTTTTACACAATATCATACAAGCATGGACTCCAAATCTCGTCCTTATTTAAGTATGCAACAGCGGAAGCTCTTAATAATCACCTGAGAATAAACATGCTTAAAACGTCAACAAAAATGTTGGTGAGTTATAGGTTTAACCTATATATATCAAATCATAATAATAGACCACAAGATTTCATATTTCAATACACATCCCATACATAGAGATAAAAATCATTCATATGGTGAACACCTGGTAACCGACATTAACAAGATGCATATATAAGAATATCCCCATCATTCCGGGACACCCTTCGGATATGATATAAATTTCGAAGTACTAAAGCATCCGGTACTTTGGATGGGGTTTGTTAGGCCCAATAGATCTATCTTTAGGATTCGCGTCAATTAGGGTGTCTGTTCGCTAATTCTTAGATTACCAGACTTAATAAAAAGGGCCATATTAGATTTCGATAATTCAACCATAGAATGTAGTTTCACGTACTTGTGTCTATTTTGTAAATCATTTATAAAACCTGCATGTATTCTCATCCCAAAAATATTATATTTTAAAAGTGGGACTATAACTCACTTTCACAGATTTTTACTTCGTCGGGAAGTAAGACTTGGCCACTGGTTGATTCACGAACCTATAACAATATATACATATATATCAAAGTATGTTCAAAATATATTTACAACACTTTTAATATATTTTAATGTTTTAAGTTTATTAAGTCAGCTGTCCTCGTTAGTAACCTACAACTAGTTGTCCACAGTTAGATGTACAGAAATAAATCGATAAATATTATCTTGAATCAATCCACGACCCAGTGTATACGTATCTCAGTATTGATCACAACTCAAACTATATATATTTTGGAATCAACCTCAACCCTGTATAGCTAACTCCAACATTCACATATAGAGTGTCTATGGTTGTTCCGAAATATATATAGATGTGTCGACATGATAGGTCGAAATATTGTATACGTGTCTATGGTATCTCAAGATTACATAATATACAATACAAGTTGATTAAGTTTTGGTTGGAATAGATTTGTTACCAATTTTCACTTAGCTAAAATGAGAAAAATTATCCAATCTTGTTTTACCCATAACTTCTTCATTTTAAATCCGTTTTGAGTGAATCAAATTGCTATGGTTTCATATTGAACTCTATTTTATGAATCTAAATAGAAAAAATATAGGTTTATAGTCGGAAAAATAAGTTACAAGTCGTTTTTATAAAGGTAGTCATTTCAGTCGAAAGAACGACGTCTAGATGACCATTTTAGAAAACATACTTCCACTTTGAGTTTAACCATAATTTTTGGATATAGTTTCATGTTCATAATAAAAATCATTTTCTCAGACTAACAACTTTTAAATCAAATTTTATCATAGTTTTTAATTAACTAACCCAAAACAGCCCGCGGTGTTACTACGACGGCGTAAATCCAGTTTTACGGTGTTTTTCGTGTTTCCAAGTTTTAAATCATTAAGTTAGCATATCATATAGATATAGAACATGTGTTTAGTTGATTTTAAAAGTCAAGTTAGAAGGATTAACTTTTGTTTGCGAACAAGTTTAGAATTAACTAAACTATGTTCTAGTGATTACAAGTTTAAACCTTCGAATAAGATAGCTTTATATGTATGAATCGAATGATGTTATGAACATCATTACTACCTTAAGTTCCTTGGATAAACCTACTGGAAAAGAGAAAAATGGATCTAGCTTCAACAGATCCTTGGATGGCTTGAAGTTCTTGTAGCAGAATCATGACACGAAAACAAGTTCAAGTAAGATCATCACTTGAAATAAGATTGTTATAGTTATAGAAATTGAACCAAAGTTTGAATATGATTATTACCTTGTATTAGAATGATAACCTACTGTAAGAAACAAAGATTTCTTGAGGTTGGATGATCACCTTATAAGATTGAAAGTGAGCTAGCAAACTTGAAAGTATTCTTGATTTTATGTAACTAGAACTTGTAGAATTTATGAAGAACACTTAGAACTTGAAGATAGAACTTGAGAGAGATCAATTAGATGAATAAAATTGAAGAATGAAAGTGTTTGTATGTGTTTTTGGTCATTGGTGTATGGATTAGATATAAAGGATATGTAATTTTGTTTTCATGTAAATAAGTCATGAATGATTACTCTTATTTTTGTAATTTTATGAGATATTTCATGCTAGTTGCCAACTGATGGTTCCCACATGTGTTAGGTGACTCACATGGGCTGCTAAGAGCTGATCATTGGAGTGTATATACCAATAGTACATACATCTAAAAGCTGTGTATTGTACGAGTACGAATACGGGTGCATACGAGTAGAATTGTTGATGAAACTGAACGAGGATGTAATTGTAAGCATTTTTGTTAAGTAGAAGTATTTTGATAAGTGTATTGAAGTCTTTCAAAAGTGTATAAATATATATTAAAACACTACATGTATATACATTTTAACTGAGTCGTTAAGTCATCGTTAGTCGTTACATGTAAGTGTTGTTTTGAAACCTTTAGGTTAACGATTTTGTTAAATGTTGTTAACCCAATGTTTATAATATCAAATGAGATTTTAAATTATTATATTATCATGATATTATCATGTATGAATATCTCTTAATATGATATATATACATTAAATGTCTTTACAACGATAATCGTTACATATATGTCTCGTTTAAAAATCATTAAGTTAGTAGTCTTGTTTTTACATATGTAGTTCATTGTTAATATACTTAATGATATGTTTACTTATCATAGTATCATGTTAACTATATATATATCCATATATATGTCATCATATAGTTTTTACAAGTTTTAACTTTCGTGAATCACCGGTCAACTTGGGTGGTCAATTGTCTATATGAAACATATTTCAATTAATCAAGTCTTAACAAGTTTGATTGCTTAACATGTTGGAAACATTTAATCATGTAAATATCAATCTCAATTAATATATATAAACATGGAAAAGTTCGGGTCACTACAGTACCTACCCGTTAAATAAATTTCGTCCCGAAATTTTAAGTTGTTGAAGGTGTTGATGAATCTTCTGGAAATAGATGCGGGTATTTCTTCTTCATCTGATCTTTACGCTCCCAGGTGAACTCGGGTCCTCTACGAGCATTCCATCGAACCTTAACAATTGGTATCTTGTTTTGCTTAAGTCTTTTAACCTCACGATCCATTATTTTGAGGGGTTCTTCGATGAATTGAAGTTTTTCGTTGATTTGGATTTCATCTAACGGAATAGTGAGATCTTCTTTAGCAAAACATTTCTTCAAATTCGAGACGTGGAAAGTTGTATGTACAGCCGCGAGTTGTTGAGGTAACTCAAGTCGGTAAGCTACTGGTCCGACACGATCAATAATCTTGAATGGTCCAATATACCTTGGATTTAATTTCCCTCGTTTACCAAATCGAACAACGCCTTTCCAAGGTGCAACTTTAAGCATGACCATCTCTCCAATTTCAAATTCTATATCTTTTCTTTTAATGTCAGCGTAGCTCTTTTGTCGACTTTGGGCGGTTTTCAACCGTTGTTGAATTTGGATGATCTTCTCGGTAGTTTCTTGTATAATCTCCGGACCCGTAATCTGTCGATCCCCCACTTCACTCCAACAAATCGGAGACCTGCACTTTCTACCATAAAGTGCTTCAAACGGCGCCATCTCAATGCTTGAATGGTAGCTGTTGTTGTAGGAAAATTCTGCTAATGGTATATGTCGATCCCAACTGTTTCCGAAATCAATAACACATGCTCGTAGCATGTCTTCAAGCGTTTGTATCGTCCTTTCGCTCTGCCCATCAGTTTGTGGATGATAGGCAGTACTCATGTCTAGACGAGTTCCTAATGCTTGCTGTAATGTCTGCCAGAATCTTGAAATAAATCTGCCATCCCTATCAGAGATAATAGAGATTGGTATTCCATGTCTGGAGACGACTTCCTTCAAATACAGTCGTGCTAACTTCTCCATCTTGTCATCTTCTCTTATTGGCAGGAAGTGTGCTGATTTGGTGAGACGATCAACTATTACCCAAATAGTATCAAAACCACTTGCAGTCCTTGGCAATTTAGTGATGAAATCCATGGTAATGTTTTCCCATTTCCATTCCGGGATTTCAGGTTGTTGAAGTAGACCTGATGGTTTCTGATGCTCAGCTTTGACCTTAGAACACGTCAAACATTCTCCTACGTATTTAGCAACATCGGCTTTCATACCCGTCCATCAAAAATGTTTCTTGAGATCCTTGTACATCTTCCCCGTTCCAAGATGTATTGAGTATCTGGTTTTATGAGCTTCTCTAAGTACCATTTCTCTCATATCTCCAAATTTTGGTACCCAAATCCTTTCAGCCCTATACCGGGTTCCGTCTTCCCGAATATTAAGATGCTTCTCCGATCCTTTGGGTATTTCATCCTTTAAATTTCCCTCTTTTAAAACTCCTTGTTGCGCCTCCTTTATTTGAATAGTAAGGTTATTATGAATCATTATATTCATAGATTTTACTCGAATGGGTTCTCTGTCCTTCCTGCTCAAGGCATCGGCTACCACATTTGCCTTCCCCGGGTGGTAACGAATCTCAAAGTCATAATCATTCAATAATTCAATCCACCTACGCTGCCTCATATTCAGTTTTTTCTGATTAAATATGTGTTGAAGACTTTTGTGGTCGGTATATATAATACTTTTGACCCCATATAAGTAGTGCCTCCAAGTCTTTAATGCAAAAACAACCGCGCCTAATTCCAAATCATGCGTCGTATAATTTTGTTCGTGAATCTTCAATTGTCTAGACGCATAAGCAATCACCTTCGTTCGTTGCATTAATACACAACCGAGACCTTGCTTTGATGCGTCACAATAAATCACAAAATCATCATTCCCTTCAGGCAATGACAATATAGGTGCCGTAGTTAGCTTTTTCTTCAATAACTGAAACGCTTTCTCTTGTTCATCATTCCATTCAAATTTCTTCCCTTTATGCGTTAATGCAGTCAAGGGTTTTGCTATTCTGGAAAAGTCTTGGATGAACCTTCTGTAGTAACCAGCTAGTCCTAAAAACTGGCGTATGTGTTTCGGAGTTTTCGGGGTTTCCCACTTTTCAACAGTTTCTATCTTTGCCGGATCCACCTTAATACCTTCTTTGTTCACTATGTGACCGAGGAATTGAACTTCTTCCAACCAAAATGCACACTTTGAAAACTTAGCATACAATTCTTCCTTCCTCAATACTTCTAACACCTTTCTCAAATGTTCACCGTGTTCTTGGTCATTCTTTGAGTAAATAAGTATGTCATCAATGAAAACAATGACAAAATGGTCAAGGTATGGTCCACACACTCGGTTCATAAGGTCCATGAACACAGCTGGTGCATTAGTTAAACCAAACGGCATGACCATAAACTTGTAATGACCGTAACGTGTTCTGAAAGCAGTCTTTGGAATATCATCTTCTTTCACCCGCATTTGATGATACCCGGAACGTAAGTCAATCTTTGAATAAACAGACGAGCCTTGTAGTTGATCAAATAAGTCGTCGATTCTCGGTAGTGGGTAGCGGTTCTTGATGGTAAGTTTGTTCAACTCTCGGTAGTCGATACACAACCTGAATGTACCATCTTTCTTCTTGACAAACAAAATAGGAGCTCCCCACGGTGATGTGCTTGGTCGAATGAAACCACGCTCTAAAAGTTCTTGTAATTGGCTTTTCAGTTCTTTCATGTCGCTGGGTGCGAGTCTGTAAGGAGCACGAGTTATTGGTGCAGCTCCTGGTACAAGATCTATTTGAAATTCAACGGATCGATGTGGGGGTAATCCCGGTAATTCTTTCGGAAATACATCGGGAAATTCTTTTGCGACGGGAACATCATTGATGCTCTTTTCTTCAGTTTGTACTTTCTCGACGTGTGCTAGAACAGCATAGCAACCTTTTCTTATTAGTTTTTGTGCCTTCAAATTACTAATAAGATGTAGCTTCGTGTTGCCCTTTTCTCCGTACACCATTAAGGGTTTTCCTTTTTCTCGTATAATGCGAATTGCATTTTTGTAACAAACGATCTCTGCTTTCACTTCTTTCAACCAGTCCATACCGATTATCACATCAAAACTCCCTAACTCTACTGTTATCAAATCAATCTTAAATGTTTCGCTAACCAGTTTAATTTCTCGATTCCGACATATATTATCTGCTGAAATTAATTTACCATTTGCTAATTCGAGTAAAAATTTACTATCCAAAGGCGTCAATGGACAACTTAATTTAGCACAAAAATCTATACTCATATAGCTTCTATCCGCACCCGAATCAAATAAAACGTAAGCAGATTTATTGTCAATAAGAAACGTACCCGTAACAAGCTCCGGGTCTTCCTGTGCCTCTGCCGCATTAATATTGAAAACTCTTCCGCGGCCTTGTCCATTCGTGTTCTCCTGGTTCGGGCAATTTCTAATAATGTGGCCCGGTTTTCCACATTTATAACAAACTACATTGGCATAACTTTCTCCGACACTACTTGCTCCGCCATTACTCGTTCCGACACCATTTGTTCCTTTCGTTCTATTAACCCCTGGTCCGTAGACCTCACACTTCGCCGCGCTATGACCATTTCTTTTACACTTGTTGCAAAATTTGGTGCAGAACCCCGAGTGATACTTTTCACACCTTTGGCATAGCTGCTTCTGATTGTTGTTGTTGTTGTTGCGGTTATTATTGTTGTTGGGATGATTGTTGTAGTTGTTGTTGTTGTTGTTGTTGTTGTTGTTGTTGTTGTTGTTGTTGTTGTTGTTGTTGGGCCGTTTGTTGTAGTTGCGATTGATGTTGCGATTGTTGGGATAATTGTTGCGATTATTGTTGTAATTGCTGTTGTTGTTGTATTGGTGATTCTTATCACCGTTTTCCTCCCACTTTCTTTTGACTTGCTTCACATTGGCCTCTTCAGCAGTCTGTTCTTTAATTCTTTCTTCAATCTGGTTCACTAGTTTGTGAGCCATTCTACATGCCTGTTGTATGGAGGCGGGCTCGTGTGAACTTATATCTTCTTGGATTCTTTCCGGTAATCCTTTCACAAACGCTTCGATCTTCTCTTCCTCATCTTCGAATGCTCCCGGACACAATAGGCACAATTCTGTGAATCGTCTTTCGTACGTGGTAATATCAAATCCTTGGGTTCGTAACCCTCTAAGTTCTGTCTTGAGCTTATTGACCTCGGTTCTGGGACGGTACTTCTCGTTCATCAAGTGCTTGAATGCTGACCACGGTAGTGCGTACGCATCGTCTTGTCCCACTTGCTCTAGATAGGTATTCCACCATGTTAACGCAGAACCTGTGAAGGTATGCGTAGCGTACTTCACTTTGTCCTCTTCAGTACACTTACTTATGGCAAACACTGATTCGACCTTCTCGGTCCATCGTTTCAATCCGATCGGTCCTACGGTTCCATCAAATTCCAAAGGTTTGCAGGCAGTGAATTCTTTGTAGGTGCATCCTACACGATTTCCTGTACTGCTAGATCCAAGGTTATTGTTGGTATGTAGCGCAGCCTGTACTGCGGCTATGTTTGAAGCTAGAAAAGTACGGAATTCCTCTTCATTCATATTCATGGTGTGTCGAGTAGTCGGTGCCATTTCCTTCAAAATAGTCAAATGGAACAAGTTAATCATACAGAATATTAAGAGTAGTTAATAGTATTTCGTAGCATAATATGAACTCATTTATAAAAGCTTTTTCTTCATATTAGCGTTTTATAAGTTTAAATTCGGGTAGTACCTACCCGTTAAGTTCATACTAAGTAGCTAATATACAATTCAACTACTAAAATTCTATATGAAAAACTGATTATAATAATATTTCGCGTTCAAACTTTTACACAAAATTTTACAAACTTACAATACCGCTTATTTTACATATAGCATGAAATATAGCACACAATAAATTTGATACAAGATGGTTGTGAAGATAATTCTAGCTAGTACACAAGTCGTTCAGCAAAGGCAATAAAGACACGTAATTCATACGTCCAGAAATAAGTCATGCATTCTGGTTTTACTAGGATTACTTCCCATCCTTGGTCTTGTGGAACATAACCGTTATGGCCGTTGATAAGACAGCGTGTTGTAATGTCGTAAAAGGGACGAGGGTTACGTAATGTCCAACAGTCCCGTAACAATCTAAAAACCTCATTTCTTACCCCAATTACCGACTCCGTCACTTGTGGGAACGTTTTGTTTAATAGTTGTAGCCCGATGTTCTTGTTCTCACTTTGGTGAGAAGCGAACATTACTAATCCGTAAGCATAACATGCTTCTTTATGTTGCATGTTAGCCGCTTTTTCTAAATCACGAAGTCCAATATTCGGATATATTGAGTCAAAATAATTTCTTAACCCATTGCGTAAAATAGCATTTGGGTTCCCCGCAATATATGCGTCAAAGTAAACACATCGTAACTTATGGATTTCCCAATGTGATATCCCCCATCTTTCGAACGAAAGCCTTTTATAAACCAAGGCATTCTTGGAACGTTCTTCGAATGTCTTACAAACTGATCTCGCCTTAAATAGTTATGCCGAAGAATTCTGACCGACTCTAGACAAGATTTCATCAATCATGTCCCCGGGTAGGTCTCTTAAAATATTGGGTTGTCTATCCATTTTGTGTTTTTATACTGTAAAATAGACAAGAGTTAGATTCATAAAAAAATACTTATTAATACAAGCAATTTTTACATATATCATAAAGCATAAGCACACTATATTACATATATTACACCACACGAATACAACTATCTTATTCCGACTCGCTTGTTTCTTCTTCTTCGGTTTTGGTTCGTTTTGCCAAGTTTCTAGGGATATATGATGTTCCCCTAATACGAGCCGTCGTTATCCACATTGGTTTAGAAAAACCTGGTGGTTTAGAGGTTCCCGGGTCATTGTTACAACTTAAGGACTTCGGGGGTTGACGATACATATAAAGTTCATCGGGGTTGGAATTAGATTTCTCTATTTTTATGCCCTTTCCCTTATTATTTTCTTTTGCCTTTTTAAATTCAGTTGGGGTAATTTCTATAACATCATCGGAATTCTCGTCGGAATCCGATTCATCGGAGAATTGGTAATCCTCCCAATATTTTGCTTCCTTGGCGGAAACACCATTGACCATAATTAACCTTGGTCGGTTGGTTGAGGATTTTCTTTTACTTAACCGTTTTATTATTTCCCCCACCGGTTCTATTTCTTCATCCGGTTCCGATTCTTCTTCCGGTTTCGATTCTTCTTCCGGTTCCGACTCTTCTTCCGGTTCCTCTTCAGGAACATGTGAATCAGTCCACGAATCATTCCAATTTACATTTGACTCTTCATTATTATTAGGTGAGTCAATGGGACTTGTTCTAGAGGTAGACATCTATCACATAATATCAAATGCGTTAAGAGATTAATATATCACATAATATTCACATGTTAAAAATATATAGTTTCCAACAAAATTTGTTAAGCAATCATTTTTCAAGTAAACACGGTCGAAGTCCAGACTTACTAATGCATCCTAACAAACACGATAAGACACACTAATGCAAAATTCTGGTTCTCTAAGACCAACGCTCGGATACCAACTGAAATGTCCCGTTCTTATTGATTAAAAACGTTCCATATTAATTGATTTCGTTGCGAGGTTTTGACCTCTATATGAGACGTTTTTCAAACTTAAGCTCATTTTCATATCAAACTTAAGCTCATTTTCATATTTTCATCAAATCTACACTTTTTCAAATAAGCATATACGAAAATGTTCGCCAAGTTCATAAGCATTCAACTCAAATAACATGTCAAAATAATCATTACTAGCAATTAAACAAGTTTCAAATGGCATTATCTCTCATAAATCAAGTTCATGAATTTTTAGACTTGAAAAAGTCCACTTTAATTCTCAAAATCATGTTTAGGCTCAAAGTTTGGATCATTTAACTACCTAAACATGTTACACTACTTAATTTAGCAACAATTCATGACAAAAATTGGCCATAACCTGTTTATATCAAAAAGCCCCAAATTTGCTCAAGAACACAAACCCTAGATTACTCAAAATTTGAAGTTTAAGGCTTCTAATCATGTTAAATAGCATCAATCTAGGTTATACAAGCATAATACATAAAGAATTTAAGCTTAATTACACTAAAAAGCATCAAAATCAAATTGGGGAAAAAATTGCTCAAGAACACTAATTTTTGGATTAAATGGTGTTTAGGTGTAGAAATTTACCATTTTTCTTGAGTAATTCCTTGATAGCATCCTTCTCAACATGATTTTAGTAAAAGATTTGATGATTAACGGTTAAAAATTGTGATTTTGGGGGTGTTTTTTCGAGTTTTTTCGGCAGTATTTCGATGTATGTTTGAGTTGTGTGTGTGGTCTGAGCAGTTCTTTACGTTTTATTTTTTTCTGTATTTCGGTCCCTCCGCGAGTCGCGGAGTTTAAACCTTCAAACTCCGCGAGTCGCGGAGTTTGTTTGTTTTTTTTTTTAATAACATCTTATATTAATTAAAACAATTAAGTAATTAATTTTAAAATTTTGTTTCCCTTGTTATTTAGGACGAGGTCGTTTCGGATCGATGTCCTAGTCCGTCCTTCGACAAAATTTTAAAATTTGTCTTTTTGTAGCGATTGTTTTAAAAGCTAAGATTTTTGGGGTTTTTTAATGTTTTTGGCATACTTTAATTCAATAAGATTAAAAAAATAATGATAATAAAAGTTCTCGTCCCTCCCTCGGGTAAAGCAATTTCGGTTCAACGACCTAGTCTTCAACTTACGACGAATTTTAAAAATCATATTTTTAACTCAATGAGATAAAGTAAATTTTTGTTTTTAAATTCACACAATTTAAATATAAAATTCAAAATTAATATTAAAAATTCACACCAAACTTACAATTTAAAATGCATAAAATTAAAAATTCATATTTTAAAAATAAAAAAATTCACACCAAACTTAATTTAAAAATTCATATTATAAATTCACACCAAACTTATATTAATTTTTCAAATATTTACAATTTTAAATATATTTTTTTTTATAAAGTTTACAATATTAATTTAAGATTTATATATTAATTTTAAAAACATGGTAAAAATAAAATTAAAAATCTTTTTGGCTTTTTATCCAACTTTAATCAATCAAATATTATCAAAAATATGCGCCCCTCTTTTCGGTAAAGTAATTTCGGTTCCAAGACCTAATTTAACTCATGACGAATTTTTGAAATATTTTGGGTTGATTGATTAAAGATATTTATACCTTAAGAATAAACGTTAAATTTAGCAGTGATGTAATAAATTTTTGAATGATATCAATAATTTCGGTCGCCAAACCTAATTTTTTTTTTCAATACCAATTTAATACTTTATATCGAACAAATTAGCGTTTATTATCAAAAGGTTAAAAATAAAAAAAAATAATAACTGTACAGACTTACCTGTGAAATAGATTTCTTAGTTATATGATCTATCCCATTCATAAGATAGTCGGTTTAATTGGTTTTCCATAGCTACATAGGCGTAACCTCGAGCATTCAGTGTCTTTTCTTCTAAACATATGAACGGTCCGTCTCTGCATAAAGTAACAAATTCGGTATTTGAATAGGTTTGATTATTTGAACATTTACCTCCATGTGACCATTTTCCGCATTTGTGACATCTTTCTAGGTGTCGTGCTCTTCTTTTCGCTGCGGATTTTGATTTTCCTTTACCAAATTGTAACTTATTATCTTCGCATCTGGATTCTTTTCTAACTCCGTCCATTCTTTCTCTGATTACTGATACTATTTCACTCGGAAGTGTGTCATTATTACGTTTAGTGATCAAAGCGTGTAGCATTAGACCATGGTTTAGTTCACAGGGAGTCTTCATTTCCTAAAAAAAATAAAAATTCGGAATGGGGGGAGAAGACTAGTCCTTTAGGGTCTGCTAGGGAAAGACCATTCGGGTTCCATTTTCGAGAACTACACGAAAACAGACAATCTAACTCTAACAGAAATACATATTATCCTTTAAAGACTTGATTCTCCCCACACTTAGTTAGCTGTGGTGTCGAAATTGTGATTAACTTCGTTGTCGACTTCCAACGGACTATCTATGTAGTGTTTAACTCTGTGACCATTAACTTTAAATTCAATCCCATTTGAATTTATCAATTCTACTGTTCCGTATGGAAAAAATCTTTTAACTATGAATGGTCCAGACCATCTTGATTTCAATTTTCCAGGAAATAGCTTGAATCGTGAATTAAAAAGAAGAACTCTGTCTCCTTCTTTAAAATCTTTTAAACTTCTGATTCTTTTATCATGCCATTTCTTCGTTCTTTCTTTATAGATTAACGAATTCTCGTATGCTTCATGTCTTAATTCTTCTAATTCGTTTAGTTGACTTAATCGTAGACGTCCGGCTTCATGTAAATCAAGAATACATGTCTTCAAAGCCCAAAATGCTTTGTGTTCAATTTCTACTGGAAGATGACATGCTTTTCCATAAACAAGTCTAAAAGGTGTGGTTCCAATTGGAGTTTTGTAGGCTGTTCTAAAAGCCCAGAGTGCATCCTCCAATTTAATGGACCATTCCTTCGGATTTGATCCTACGGTTTTCTCTAGAATATGTTTTAAAGCTCGATTTGTATTTTCAACTTGCCACTTGTTTGTGGATGATATGCGGTGGAAATTTTATGAGTTACTCCATATCTTTTAAGAACTTTCTCAAGTTGATTATTACATAAATGAGTACCCCGATCACTTATTAAAGCTTTCGGTGTTCCAAACCTTGCGAAAATACGTTTTAAAAAGTTGACTAAAACTCGTGCATCGTTAGTTGGGAGAGCTTGTGCTTCTGCCCATTTAGATACATAATCAATGGCTACGAGTATATATAGATTATTATGAGATTTTAGAAATGGACCCATAAAGTCAATACCCCAAATGTCAAATACTTCACATACTTGGATGACATTTTGTGGCATTTCATCACGTTGACTTATTTTTCCGGCCCTTTGACAAGCATCACAGGATTTGCAAAGAAGGTGTGCTTCTTTGTAAATTGTAGGCCAATAGAATCCAGCATCATAAACTTTTCTTGCTGTTAGTTGAGGCCCATAATGCCCTCCTGTTGGTCCTGTGTGACAATGGTTTAATATTTTACTAGCTTCATCTCCAAATACACATCGGCGTATTATTCCATCGGGACAACTTTTAAACAAATGTGGATCTTCCCAAAAATAGTGTTTTATATCACTGAAGAATTTCTTTCGTCTTTGGTACGATAATCCTTTTTCAAGGAATCCACAAACTAAGTAGTTTGCATAGTCTGCAAACCATGGAATTTCTTTATAATCTATCTTCAACAGATATTCATCAGGAAAGTTGTCTTGTATGGCCGATTCATTTAGAACTTCTAATTCGGGATTTTCAAGACGAGAAAGATGATCAGCGGCGAGATTTTCTGCTCCTCTTTTATCTCGGATTTCAATATCAAATTCTTGTAAGAGTAAGATCCAACGGATTAATCTTGGTTTAGCATCTTGTTTTGAAAATAGGTATCTAAGAGCAGAATGGTCGGTATAGACCACCGTTTTTGCTAGAACGAGATATGAACGAAATTTGTCAAAAGCAAAGACAATAGCAAGGAGTTCTTTTTCAGTAGTTGTATAGTTCGTTTGTGCTCCTTGTAACGTCTTACTAGCATAATATATAGGTTGAAATCGTTTTTCGATCCTTTGTCCTAAAACGGCTCCCATTGCAAAATCACTTGCATCGCACATTAGTTCAAATGGTAGATTCCAATTTGGTGTTATCATGATCGGCGCATTAGTGAGTTTCTCTTTAAGAATATTAAAAGATTTGATACACTCATCTGAAAAGATGAATGGAGCATCCTTTTCTAGGAGTTTATTCATAGGAGTGGCAATTTTAGAAAAATCTTTTATGAAACGTCGGTAAAAACCGGCATGCCCTAGAAAACTCCTAACTCCTCTAACATTGGTGGGATGTGGAAGTTTAGCAATTACATCTACTTTAGCTCTATCCACTTCAATTCCTTCTTTTGAAATTTTATGTCCAAGAACGATGCCTTCTTTAACCATGAAATGGCATTTCTCCCAATTAAGTACTAGATTTGATTGTTCGCATCTAATAAGCATTCGTTCAAGATTAGCTAGACATGATTCAAATGTATCACCGAAGACTGAAAAGTCATCCATGAAAACTTCCATGCATTCTTCTATCATGTCGTGAAATATCGCCATCATGCACCTTTGAAAGGTTGCAGGGGCGTTGCAAAGTCCAAATGGCATGCGTTTGTAAGCAAAAGTACCATAAGGGCACGTGAACGTGGTTTTCTCTTGATCTTCGGGTGCTATTGGAATTTGAAAATATCCGGAAAATCCATCAGGAAAACAATAGTAACTATTTCCGGCTAATCTTTCCAACATTTGATCAATGAAAGGTAAGGGAAAGTGATCTTTTCTGGTGGTGTCATTTAATTTTCTATAATCAATACACACACGCCATCCTGTTACAGTCCTAGTAGGAATAAGCTCATTTTTCTCATTTGTAATGACAGTCATGCCACCCTTCTTAGGTACGCATTGGACTGGGCTTACCCATGGACTATCAGAGATTGGATATATTAAACCTGCATCTAGCAGTTTAATAATCTCTTTCTTAACTACATCTTGCATATTAGGATTTAGTCTTCGTTGGCGTTGCACATACGTTTTATGACCTTCTTCCATAAGGATTTTATGTGTGCAATACGAAGGACTTATTCCTTTAATATCATGAATCTTCCATGCAATGGCTGGTTTATGGGCTTTCAACACAGAAATGAGTTGTGATTTCTCATTTTCAGTAAGAGAAGGCGATATTATTACAGGTAATTCAGATTCACCATGTAAATAAGCGTATTCCAAATGGTTTGGAAGTGGCTTTAACTCTAATTTCGGAGGTTCTTCTATCGATGATTTGTATCGATATCTGTCTTCTTATTTTAGCATTTGAATTTCTTCTGTTGTTGGTTCATATCCATTAGCTATAAGTGTAGCTAACATTTCAGCTTCATTAATTGGTTCATTACCTTCTCCTAAAGAACATTCTCCTGTTCCTTGTAATTCTGGAAATTCTTCTAATAATTCTGCATGTGCATCTATAGTTTGAATATAATAACATGTATCATCTGCAGATTGTGGTTGTTGCATTGCTCTATCAACTAAAAAGGTAACACTCTCATCCTCTATACTTAGGGTCAATTTCTTACCGAACACGTCTATCATTGCTTTAGCCGTGTTTAAGAATGGTCTTCCTAATATGAGAGGAACTTGAGAATCTTCTTCCATGTCCAGAACAACAAAATCTACTGGAAATACTAAAGTACCAACTTTAACTAGCATGTTCTCCATTATCCCTCTAGGATATTTTATTGATCTATCGGCTAGTTGTATGCTTATTCTTGTTGGTTTCAATTCTCCAAGGTCTAGTTTAGCGTATAGTGAATACGGCATTAGATTTATAGTAGCATCTATATCTGCCAATGCTTCTATTGAACTAAGACTACCCAGAAAACATGGAATTGTGAAACTTCCTGGATCAGATAGTTTTTCTGGTATCTTATTCAACAGTACTGCTGAACAATTAGCATTCATGGTAACAGCCGAGAGTTCTTCCATTTTCTTTCTATTTGAGATTAGATCTTTCAAGAATTTAGCATATCTAGGCATTCCTGAAATCACATCAATGAAAGGAAGATTTACATTTATCTGTTTAAACATATCCAAGAATTTGGATTGCTCGGCTTCAAGTTTCTCTTTCTTCATTTTACTCGGGTAAGGAAGTGGTGGTTGGTATGGTTTAACATAAGGTTTATCCTTAGCTGTGTTATCTTCATTAACCTTTTCAACTACCGGTTCTTTTTCCTTATCTTGATCAGGTTGTGGTTCTTGTGGAGTAGGAATAGCTTCATCAGAAGTTACAGGTATTTTCGGTGGTTTAAGTATTGTACCACTTCTTGTGGTAATAGCTTTAGCTATTTCATTCCGGGGGTTAGCATTTGTATCACTAGGTAGACTTCCCGGTTTTCTTTCACCTATTAACCTTGCTAGGTTACTTACTTCTTGTTCCAGATTTTGAATAGAAGCTTGTTGATTTCTAAATGCTTGAGCATTTTGTTCATTAGTTTGTTTCTGAGATGTGAAAAACTGCATTTGAGTTTCAACTAGCTTCGTCATCATGTCTTCTAAATTCGGCTTTTTATCATCGGTTTGTTGTGGTGGTTTGTTTTGAAAATTAGGTCTTTGCTGATTGTAAGCATTATTGGATACTTGTTGATTGCTAGGACCTTGTTGGTTGTTGTATGGAATATTTCGGTTATAATTCTGGTTTTGATTGTAAATCGGTCTTGGCGGTTGATAATTATTCTGATAATTATTTCCAGGCCTTTGGTTTATGTATGAAATATTCTCTCTTTGTTCCATTGTTAATTCAATACTGAGATAATCTTTTGTCAAATGTGGTCCTCCACACTGCTCACAACTAATTCGTATTGAGTGAATATCTTTAGTCATCTTTTCCATTCGTCTCTCGACAGCATCTATCTTTGCGGAAATGGAATCTAAGTCATGGCTAGAATCGGCTCTAGCTGCTTTAGATGATCTAACGATATCTTTTTCTTGGTGCCACTCATGTGAGTGGGAAGCAGTGTTATCAATAATTTTGTAAGCATCAGTTTCGGTTTTCTTCATAATAGAACCACCAGCTGCTATATCTATGTCTTTCCTTGTAGTGATGTCGCATCCTTGGTAGAATATTTGTACTATTTGACAGGTGTCTAAACCATGTTGCGGATATCCTCTTAACAACTTTCCAAATCAAGTCCACGCCTCATATAGAGTTTCATTCGGCTTCTGTGTGAACGTAACAATTTCTGCTTGAAGTCTTACAGCTTTAGATGCCGGAAAGAATTGTTTAAGAAATTTTTCAACTAAAATGTCCCATGTATCGATCGCCCCTTCAGGTAACGATTCCAACCAATCTTTGGCTTCTCCCTTTAAAGTCCAGGGAAATAACATGAGATATATCTGTTCATCCTCCACTTCTCGGATTTTAAATAGTGTGCAGATCCTATTAAAGGTACGAAGATGTTCATTTGGATCTTCCTTCGGCGCACCACTAAATTGGCATTGATTAGTCACCATGTGTAGAATTTGTCCTTTGATTTCATAATCTGGCGCATTAATGTCTGGATGAGTAATTGCGTGACCTTGGCCAGTGCGTTTGGCTCTCATTCGGTCTTCTATACTTAAAGGTTCCAGATTCTCAATAATTGAATTTGTTGAATCGGAATCACTAGAGGATTCTGATTTAATGGTTCGTTCCTCAACAATCTCTGTTTGAATGATTGGTGGTTCCGGAGGAAAGTTTAGTGGTTCAAAAAATGGATTATCGGAAATTTGAACTGGAGTACTTGGTCGACTGGATGACGATTCTAAAGAAAAATCAACGGCAGTAATATTTGCTAAATGTCTTGATCTAGTTACAGGTGGTGAACGTACAAAAGGTGGTGAACGTCTTGCTCGGTGCATTCACTGAATATCCTATTAGTTTTTAAAAGGAAAGAAAAATTATAATAAGTTATCCAATCAATAAACTTTTCTGATTTTGCCCACGTTTCGAATAGCCAAAAGATGCAGCAGAGGGGCAGGATTCGTTTGCTCTCAATATAATTGAGGACTGTTTGGCTCCAATAACCCGGTCCACGTATAAATCCAACTATTACTACGAACCAGAAAATTTTGATGTCTATTAATTTAACCACTTAAAATAAATTTTCATAATTTTAAGAAATTTAGATAAGAAGTAGAATAAAAATCTATGTCCTAAAACTAGAATAGCGAGAAATAAGAAAGAAAAAGAGTTCGTCGAAAAAGAAAATTGGTTGAAAAATAAAAGGTGACGAAAAAATAAAAGAAACTTATAAAACTTAGAAATACTTGACTAACCTAACCTTATTACTACAACTAACTTAAAATTATAATCGCAAATTGAGATTACTAATTGGAATGATAATTGATACATAGGTAAAAGTCGTCTAAAAATATTAAAGCTTACAGGAAAAACTAAATCCCAAATGGAAATAACTTAAAAAGAAACTAAAACTTAAAAAGGCGTCGCAAAATTCTAAAGCACCTAAATCTTAGTCTAAAGAAAAAGCACTTAAGAGATTTTACGGCAAAGCCTAAAAATCTAGAAATAAAAATAACTATGGTAAAAAACTAAGTTTAAAACTAAATATGAGCGAAAAATACAAATATTACGCTAAAACAACTAAAAAGGGACAAAATATAAAAATATACAAAAAGTTGTAAAAAATACAATTTTTATAAAAATACAATTTTTATATTATTTATTTATTAAAACTATTAATTTTACAATTTAATTAAACTTAATAAACTAAATATACAAAATAATAATAAACACTAAAAACTAATTAAAAACTAAAAACCTAATTAGGGTTTTAATTAAAAATAATAATAATAATTACGTAATTAATGCTAAATTAGGGTTCTGTCGGCGTGTCAGGGCTGCTCCGCGAGTTGCGGTATTCCAAGCAGCAAACCCCGCGAGTCGCAGGGTTTCAAAATTCAACTCTGGTGCAGTTTTTAATTCGACGTTTTTTTTTTTTCTGTTTTATATTTTTCTGTTTTATAATCTAAAATATTTGTATAATAAAAACTTATATTTAAATAGAATTACTTTATAATTTTATAAATATCTTAAAAATAGATTTATATATATTAAAAATTTTTTTTATATGTTTTAAACAAAATACTTAAATAAAACTTATATAAAAATAAAGAAACTTTATAAAACTTAAATATTTAACAAAATCTTAAAAATACTTATATTTTTGTTTTTCTTTTTATATTTTTTAATATTTAAAACGTATTTTTATAAAAACGAATTTTAATAAAAGTAAACTAAAAATATTTTTTTTTCTATATTAGCGTTGCGCTTCCGGCTTTTAAGCGAATCCCCGGCAGCGGCGCCAAAAATAACTTGATGTGTCCCGAGGTGTATATATAATAGCTATTAATTTTAGCAGAAAATACTATTAAATACGATACAATTTTACACAAGATATTTATTTATTTAGAGAATGGATATACTTAAACCTTGCTACAGCACTTATAGGCAGTGTACCTAATCGTATAGTAGTGTAGTTTTTAGTAAGTCCGATTCGTTCCACAGGGAATCTTTTTAAACAAAGCTTAACGCTATATTAGTTTACTTTTATAAAAATACAAATATATATAAGTAATATTATTATTATAAAGGGGGGTTTTTACCGTTTAATGACCGGTTTGTCGATTTTAAAACTTTAGTCGCAGTTAAAACCAAATGTAAAAAATATATAAATACAAGACTTAATTTAAAGTGTAAAGTAAATAACGATAATGAAATTGCGATTAAAAAAATGCGATAAAATAAACTTGCGATAATTAAAAAGTACGATAATTAAAAGTGCAATTAAATACAATAACAATAAATAAAATGCGATAATTAGAAGTGCAATTAAATATAAAATAAAGGAAATTAAATATGAAATAAAAGAATTATGCTTATTTAAACTTCCGTAATCATGATGGTTGACGTGTTGATTTTAATTTTATGCCCATGGATTAATTGTCCTTTGTCCTGGATTATTTAATATGTCCATCTGGGTTTTGTCCATAACAGTCCATCGGTCATAAATATAAAGTGCTAGTATCCTCGTCAAATTATCCTTATACCCGAAGTTAAATATTCCAACTAATTGGGGACTTAAACTGTAACAAGATTTTAATACTTTGTTTAATAATTACACCAGGATGTCGACTGAGTGTAACCCAAGGTTTTAATATTTTGTTATCAATTATACCAAGTGTCCTTGTACATAATTTCACCCCTGTTTTAATTATTCTAGTGGCTATTAATCCATTCCCGTGTCCGGTTAAATGAACGATTATTCGTACATATAAATACCCCGCCCATCGTGTCCGATTGAGTGTATATGGTAATTTATAGGGACGCCCAATTGTAAATCTTTATATTAACATTAACAAACTATCATTTAGTTAAACAAATATAAAGCCCATTAATAGACCATAGTCTAATTTCTACAAGTGTCGTTCTTTTGTCCAAACCCCAATTATGGTACAAAGCCCAATTACCCAATTTTAGTAATTAGCCCAACATCATGATTACTTTGTTTTAAATAAGCATAATAATAACTTAGCTACGAGACATTAAATTAAAAAGGTTGAACATAACTTACAATGATTAAAAATAGCGTAGCGTTACACGGACAGAATTTCGTCTTACACCCTTACAATATTCGCTAACATACCCTTATTATTAGGATTAAAATATAAATTATATATATTTACGTATATATTGAGAGATGGATGGATATATGTTATATGAAAAATGATCAGAATTCGGTTGGCTTTATAGGGAATTGCAGAATTTGGGGCTCCGCGACTCGCGGCCCTTTTTGCCTTCGAACTCCGCGAGTCGCGGAGTTTGTAAATACAGCTCACACAATTTGGAGTCTTTCTTGCCGACGGTTTTTATTTATTTATATAATATATAAATAATTATAAGAATTATTTAAATATTATATTATATTTATGTGCATAGTTGACTTGTAATTTTTAGTCCGTTGCGTCGAGCGTTGAGAGTTGACTCTGGTCCCCGTTCCGGATTTTCGAACGTCCTTGCGTACAATTTAATATCTTGTACTATGCATTTTGAATCTTGTACTCTTGTAATTTTGAGACGTTTCTTATCAATAATTGGAACCTCTTTGATTGTATTTTGTACTTTTGAGCTTTTTGGTCGTTTGCATCTTCAATTCGTCGAATCTGTCTTTTGTCTTCACCTTTTATTATTTAAACGAATATCACTTTTAAATAGAACAATTGCAACTAAAAGCTTGTCTTTCTTGAGGAATAATGCTATGAAATTTATGTTCGTTTTTAGCATTATCACATACTTATTCGGCGTGTAATGGTTTTGTATATATAAAACAAATTTATCGTATGGATTACGGGTTGGGTTGTTACAAGTGGTATCAGAGCATGGTCTAAGGGATTTAGGTGACTTGAGATAGGCGCCTAGACTTAGACTTTTGTGTTGTGGAATTATATGCGGGACTTGTAGGACTACAGGTCAGTGCATGGTTTGATTAGTTCTTTGATGCATAAGTGGACAACTATGCTATGTTATGACGTTACTAATCATGTGTTGTTGTTTTGAACATCGAGCAAGATGGTTGTGACACGTTTGAGCATGGCACCGCATGTGAGCGTAATGGTGAGTCGTGACCACTATTACGGTTGCAAGTCAAGTCAAGCAAGGATGTGCGACAAGTATCGAGCTAGATGTGGTGTGTGTGCGGTCATATGCATAGGTATATATGTGTATTAAATTGTTGGTGATGTCTAATCTATTATTAATCTTTAGAATGAAGACGAGAAACGGAACGAATACGAATGGCAATGGTGGTCCCTCTCATGTGGAGGAAGATGAGATGACTACCAAGATTGAGACCGCTTTAGAAAAGCATGTTTCGGTTTTCTCACGAAGGGTTAAACAAATATACGAAGAGTCGGTTTCGAAACAAATTATTGATATGATTCAAGAACGGATGACTAATGCCGTTAAAGAAGAAGTTGAAAGGAGTTTTCCTAGACCTCAAAATGTGGGCGAGTTGGAGTTTAGCTATAAGAACTTCTTGACGACTAAGCCTCCTCACTTTCACGGGGATCCTGACCCCATGAAGAGTGCGGCTTGGATTTCCGATGTTGAAGGTTGTTTTCACACGACCGAGTGCCCTCCCGAAAAGAAAACAAGGCTTGCTACTAGTTTGTTAAGGGGCCATGCTAAAGATTGGCTCGATGGCAAGATTGATATGGTGGGTGATGCGGCTTTTGTAGGGTTATCTTGGGCGGATTTCAAGAAGGAGTTTTTCCTTGAATATAGTACGCAAGCGGATCTTTCCAAATTGAGCAACGAGTTAAGGAACATGCGTCAAGGGTCTTTGGACCTAAACACTCTTAAAACCAACTTTCTCACTAAGGCACGTTTTTGCCCCGAGTATGTGGGGAATGATCAATTGTTAATGGAAGACTTTCATGCGACCCTTAGAAATGATTTGAAGGGTAAAATTAGTATTGGTCATGTTGAGACCTTTACTAAGCTTTTGGCGGTGGAGAAGGGGTTTGAAGTGCAAGCTCCGAGTCCGGTTAGTTATGCGCCAAGTAAACGAAAGTTTGAAGCTTCTAATTTTTCGAACAAGAAGAATAAGGGAGCATCCGAAAGTGTCGGTAGCGTGAAGAAGGGTGCTTCTAGTGGTTACATGGTCACTTGTTTCAATTGTGGGCAAAAAGGTCACTACTCTTGTGATTGCCCAAAACCGCGTAATAATGTGATCACATGTTTCAATTGTCAACAAGAAGGGCACCGAAAGTCGGAGTGCCCCGAACTCCGAAATGATCAAGTTAAGAGAATGGAGAAGGCGGCAGGGTCGGCTAGGGGACATAATTATTTGATGACTAATGATGAATCCAAGCAATCCAATGAAGTCGTTTCAGGTACTTTCATGGTTAACTCTAATCCGGCAAGGATTCTATTTGATAGCGGTGCAAATTTATCGTTTGTGTCTCCAAAAATTTGTGCCTAAACTTAATAAACCGTTAGCTAAGTTAAGACGTCTGGTAGAAGTCGAAATAGCGGATGGCAAGACGGTGCTAGTGGTTGATGTGTGTAAAAATTGTAATGTTGTGTTTGGTTCCGAGAACTTTAATATTGATCTCATTCCGATGATGTTGGGTGATTTTGATATCGTGGTTGGTATGGATTGGCTCGATCATAATAGAGCCGATATTGCGTGCCATGAAAAATCTATTCGTGTGAAGACCCCAAATGGGGGAGAGTTAATTATTCATGGTGATAAGCGAAGGAGACCGGTGCCGATATGCACTTTTGCGCGGGCACGTCGTCTCGTTGTTACCGGTGGCATGGTTTTCCTTGCTCATGTTGTTGATACTCGTGATGAGCCACCACCCATTCGCGAAATTTCGGTGGTAAGTGAGTTTGAAGATGTTTTTCCGGATGAGTTACCGGGTGTTCCGGCGGAAAGACTAGTCGAATTTTGCATTGAGTTGGTTCCGGGAGCTCCTCCCATTGCTAAAACTCCTTATCGTTTAGCACCGACGAAAATGCAAGAATTGTTGAATCAAATTCAAGAGTTACTTGAGAAGGGTTTTATTCGACCGAGTGCTTCGCCATGGGGTGCTCCGGTCTTGTTCGTGAAGAAGAAATATGGTAGTATGCGTATGTGCATCGACTATCGGGAGTTAAATAAAGTGACGATCAAAAAACGTTATCCGTTGCCTAGGATTGATGATTTATTTGACCAACTTCAAGGCGCTACGTACTTCTCTAAAATTGACCTACGGTCCGGCTATCATCAAATGTGGGTCCGTGAGGAAGATATTGAGAAAATGGCCTTTCGAACGTGTTATGGGCATTTTGAATTTGTGGTTATGCCTTTTGGTCTTACGAATGCACCAGCGGCATTCATGGATCTTATGAACCGAGTGTGCCAACCTATGTTGGACAAGTCGGTAATTGTGTTCATTGACGATATTTTTGTCTATTCTAAGAGCATGACGGAACATGAACACCACTTGCGCGAAGTATTGAAGACGTTGAGAAAAGAGAAGTTGTATGCTAAATTCTCAAAATGTGAATTTTGGCTAAGGGAGGTTCAATTCCTTGGCCATATTGTGAACAAGGATGGTATTCAAGTGGATCTGGGGAAGATAGAGACGGTGAAGGATTGGGGACGACCGACTACGCCTACGGAAATCCGAAGTTTTCTCGGATTGGCCGGTTATTATCGTCGGTTTATCCAAGACTTTTCCAAGATTGCTTCGCCATTAACTAAGTTGACAAGGAAGAATACGAGATTCAATTGGGAGAACGAGCAAGAAATCGCTTTTCAATTGTTGAAAGAGAAATTGTGTAAAGCTCCGGTCTTGGTATTGCCGGAAGGTGTAGATGATATGACGGTCTATTGTGATGTTTCTTTGAATGGGCTCGGGTGTGTTCTAATGCAACGAGGAAAAGTCATCACTTACGCCTCTCGTCAATTAAAGGAACATGAAAAGAGATACCTGACTCATGATCTTGAATTAGCGGCGGTGGTCCATGCTTTGAAGATTTGGCGCCATTACTTGTATGGTGTCAAGTGTACGATTTATTCGGATCACAAGAGCTTGAAACATGTTTTTGATCAGCGGGATTTAAATTATCGTCAACGTAGATGGATGGATGTGGTGAAAGACTATGATTGTGAGATACTTTACCACCCGGGTAAAGCGAATGTGGTTGCGGATGCGTTGAGTCGAAAAAGTCAACATCCGGCAACACGTGTAGGGTCGTTGCAGGTGGCAATTACTAACGACTTTCTCGAAAAGCTAGGTGAAGTTCAAATAGAGGTTTACGTTCACAACAAGCATGCGGAACGAATCGTGGGGCAATCGGAATTCATTACTATGGATTCGCGCGGTTTGTTGTCTTTTCAAGAAAGGGTATGGGTGCTGAAGATGGGTGAATTCCAAAAAGTTCTTCTTGATGAAGCGCATAAGTCTAAATATTCTATTCATCCGGGTGCGACGAAGATGTACCTCGATTTGAAGAAAGATTATTGGTGGCCGGGCATGAAACACGACGTTGTTAAGTATGTTGAGCAATGCGTCACGTGTTTGAAGGTTAAAGCCGAACACCAAAAGCCGTATGGTAAGTTGCAACCGCTAGAAATTCCGATGTGGAAGTGGGAGCATATTACCATGAATTTTATTACCAAGTTGCCGAAAATGGCAAGAACCCAATTTGACACTATTTGGGTGATTATCGATAGATTGACGAAGAGTGCGTTGTTTCTTCCTAGTAAAGAAGCAATATCGTCGGAGGCACTCGCGAAGATGTTCATTAAAGAGGTGATATCGAGACATGGCATTCCCGCGTCTATTGTTTCGGATCGGGACACACGTTTTACTTCTCGATTTTGGAAGAAGTTTCATGAAGACATGGGTACGAGGATGAATATGAGTACGGCGTATCATCCTCAAACGGATGGTCAAACCGAACGTACAAATCAAACATTGGAGGATATGTTACGTGCGTGTATTATTGATTTTGGCGGTAGTTGGGACGAACATTTGCCATTGGTGGAATTCTCGTACAATAATAGTTTTCACTCTAGTATTGGAATGCCACCATATGAGATGTTATACGGTAGGAGGTGTCGAACCCCGATTTGATGGGGTGAAGTGGGTCAAAGGGAAGTCAGGAGCACCGACTTGGTATTGGAGACAAATAGCAAAATCGATATGATTCGGGCTCGTTTAAAGGTGGCGCAAGATAGACAAAAGTCTTACGTCGATAAACGTAGACGACCGATCGAATTTGAAGAAGGCGATATGGTAATGCTTAAGGTTTCGCCATGGAAGGGTATCATTCGGTTTCGAAAACGGGGAAAGTTAGCTCGTCGATTTATTGGACCGTTTAAGATTTTAGCTCGTGTTGGTGAAGTTGTGTATCGTTTGGAATTACCCAAAGAGCTTGCGGGGATCCATAATACATTTCATGTTTTCCATCTCCGAAAGTGTCTTGCGGATGATTCTTCATGGATGTCATTACACAAAATTGAGCTAAATAACAAGTTAGAATACGTTGAAGAGCCGATTGCTATACTCGATGAGAATGTAAAATTGTTGCGTAACAAAGAGGTGAGGACCTTTAAGGTCCAATGGGGTCGTAGTAAAGGTTCTGAGTTTACTTAGGAGCCTGAAGAATTTGTGTTGGTTTATCTTCCCTCGTGTCATGCGGCTTGGATCGCGAGGACGCGCTCCGATTTAAGTGGGGGAGAGTTGTAACACCCCGTTTCCCCGTGCGCGTCTAAAGGTACGTAC
Organism: Rutidosis leptorrhynchoides; assembly: GCF_046630445.1. Taxonomy (NCBI): domain Eukaryota; kingdom Viridiplantae; phylum Streptophyta; class Magnoliopsida; order Asterales; family Asteraceae; genus Rutidosis; species Rutidosis leptorrhynchoides. Next base: position 348,077,369 of record NC_092343.1, read on the forward strand.
TTAATCAATCGTACGCTTATAACTTACTCGTTATGTGATTAAATGAACTAAAGTGTTAGTTTTTGTGTAAGTACATGTATGTATATGTGTGTGTGTGTGTGTGTGTGTGTGTGTGTATATATATATATATATATATATATATATTATGCGAATGCGTGCGTGTACGTGTTTATGTATGCGTCGCGATGGTGTTGAGTCGTGTGAGACTTAAGGGCGAAGCTTAGACGTGCATGGGAATAGTGAACGAGGTGTGCTAGTTGTATGAACCTTCGTTTTATGATTTGTTGTTGAAGTGACCAGGAACAGGCCAATGCCGCGCCGCGAAGGAATGGGACTGCGACGCGACAAACAAAGCAAATCCGGATTAGAACTTGAGTTAAGAAGGGTCGTTTTTCCTTCTTTATGTCGCGCCGCGAGAAAGGTGCCGCGCCGCGGCAATTCTGCAGTTCTGACTCCGAATTCCACTCAAATTAAATGGGGTTTAGGGGCAATTTGGTCTTTTTGCATGTAGATCTGATGGGAGCTTTTAATATCAACCACTTATCCTATTTCTCTTATTTCTTTTCCAATTTCTTTCACATTTTCCTCTCAAATCCTAAAACCCACTTAGATTAAACTCAAGATTTGAAGGTGAAGTTTTGTGAATCAATCCTAGAAGCTAGAATTAAAGTTGTTCATTGCATCTCTAGCTACACGTTCATAGACTTGGTAAGTTCTAACTCTATGTCTTGAGTTTTAACTAGTTTAAGCTAGGGTTTGGTTCATATGAACTAGTGTGACCCATTTGAGGGTTAAATGGGTGGGTCTTGGGTTGGATTGTTGAAGGAAATCCTAAATAACTATTATCTAGGGTTTGGCCTTGTGATTTGAGGTTGTAAGTGCTAAATGATGTTGTTAGTCATTAATGCACTTTTAAAAGGATGAAAGAGTTGTTATTGTGCAAGTTTGACTTGATTTGTGAGTCAAAGAGTCAAAAGAGCACTAGTTGACCTAATCGGGTGAAATGGTTATGAAATATACCAAGTTTATGTTAGCTGATGTTATTAAACCCAAAGCACTAGTTGACCTAATGGGCGGTTTTGGTGTAGTTGAGTCATTTAATGCAAACGGGTCATTAAATGCTCAAGGGTTGTCGTTGGCATTTAATTCAACTAGATTGTATGTTAATAAATGCATAATGTAATAGGTACGTTACATTGAAGGTTTGCAAGATCGGTTAGCTTCCACAAGAGTCTTGAGGTGAGTGGAATGATTATGCATATGTGTATATAATGTATCTACTTGTACGAGATTTGATGTGGGTGTAAGTTCGGGCTGTCGATACCACATCGGGTTAATATATGATATGGGTTTAAGTTCGGGCGTTCGATGCCATGTCATATATGTGTGTGGGCATGTAGTGTGTGTTTAAAGTTCGGGCATACGATACCACATTACACGTGACGGCTGGTTTTGAAGTTCGGGCGATCGATACCACTCTGGGGTTAGTGTTATAATTTATTGTGCACTAACGGTTGTTGGAAACACCAATGGGAAATTCGAAGTACCATTCCTTGTACTATTGGTTAACCATGGCTATGTGTTTGTTGTGTGGTGTTTTCACATTATTCGAGTTATATATGTTATCGTTGTGCTAGCTTGTGGTCTTGGAGACTTAGCGTTATGCCTTGTGTTGGTATGTCTTTTAAATTGCTAGTGTGTATGAGTTAATTGTGTATGTGATTGCATGTAAGTAGGTTATATATGTATGTGTATAATTATTGCATTCACTAAGCGTTAGCTTACCCTCTCGTTGTTTATCCTTTTAGATGCAGGCGCAGTTAAGGGCAAGGGGGTTATCGGACATTAGGTGTTCCGTGATGATGTTTTGTTGGAGTTTTGATGTTAGCCTAACGTTTTGGGTAGTTTAGTCCCAAACCATGCTCGAAGTGTCGTTTGGATTGTAAACTATCATTTGTATGGGTCAAACTTATACTAAACTTTATTCGTGGCCCTCGTGCCTTTTGTAAACAATTAATTGTTGTGCGTTTTAAATGGAACTCGTGAAATGGGTTACATACTTATTCGGCGTGTAATGGTGTTGTATATAAAAAAAAATTTATCGTATGGATTACGGGTTGGGTTGTTACAACTAAGGACCAAAGGGCTGACCTTTTCACTAAGGCTTTTGATAAACCTAGGTTCTTGCTACTTTTAGAGATGAATGGCATTATTGATCGAGCAAAGTAATTTCGGATGTTGATTGTGAGGGTTAATCAAACTTTTAGACTTTGCATGTAGGATGCATGACATATAGATTTTAGTTTCTAATCTGTACTGCATATTTTTGCTTTCTATCTGCATTTACTTGCATGATTTCTTTCATGTTTGCATACAAGTCTGTAGCTATTTCCTGTTTCTTTTGATAAAATGCTAAAAGACAAAAAGATTTTATATTTTAGTATTTTAGGGGGAGTATATGTTTCAACAGAAAATACCTAAAAAGTGTAAAATGCCTCGTCAGAAAACCCTATAAAGGTGAAAATTCTGAAAATGAGCTTGTTTTGATTAATATGTTGGAGATGAAGAATTTACTGTACTGAGAATTGATATATTTTATTAGTAAAGACTGATTTGAACGTTTATGTTTATTTGTTGTGTGATGTACTGATAGATGTGACTTATGAATTCTTGGCATTAGACAATCATAATAAGAATAACAATCATCTAAGATTCAGAAGTCATGGACGATCTGTAGCATTTGAAGGTAATCACCTAATTATCTCCGAAACTGTATGAAATGATAGTTGTTGAGGAACTCAACAGTCGGTTGAGGGTATCCCCTATCATAATTTGGTGTTGGATGTCTCCAAGCAATATTCAAACGTTGCTCTACCAATTCAGCCTCACAGCTATGATTGGGACATTCAATAGATCATTTAAGGGGTTGAGGATTATCTGTTTAGCTGGTGCATACCACGTTGTCACGGGCCTAAGACTTAATAATCGAAACTAAACCCTGAAAATACAGAGATAACTTAGTGTATGTTAAAGTAGGTATTCCTTCTCGCTTAAAGTTGAAAAGTATGATTCTTTATTGCCAACCGTTCAAGCATTTAAGGGAGAACACATTCGAGTGATCTGAGCACACAACAAAGAAACATGAGTTCATACATAAAAATGGAAAATCCATTCATGATGGCGTTCAAAATCAATATATCAAAAGGTAGTGATATGATGAAAAAGTAAAATATCAAAAGAAAATCAATGTCAATAATAATTGGCGTATCAAGATGGCAAAGTCCTAAAAGTATGAATAATGCTGATTCATGATGTGCTCATAAAGAACTCAGATCATTCTTAGTATGACGCCCCCGCGCAGCTTGAATTGTTTAATCACGACGTTCACACTGAACTATCAAGATTCTTGTCGTCTGCGATTTAGAGTTATACACATTAAGACTGTAAGTTGGAAAGATACTTACCTAGATATACTCTAAATAATATATAAATGAAAGTTTATCTTTCGATTTCGTTTTCCATGTCAACTTGAAAATAAAGAAGTTAAAGTCCTTGAGATTTATTTCGTGTGACAACTGGTCATCAGGAAAGTCTGCTTTAACTGTAGACCAATCCCCACGGTAAATAATGCGCCTATTCGGATAATCCAATATATTCTAAGATCAGCCGAGCCAACTAGATTGAAGATTGTCAAAACATTGGTAGAAGCCAAAGGCTGACAGGGTTATTCGAAATGTCGTGAGAACCATCCTATTCAATTTGAATGAAGTACATGGAAAGATATAACGGAAAGTTACGCGTAATGAATTGATAACCTAATAAAAATGCACAATCATAAGTGATGAAAGAATCAAGGATTAATGAACTTAGAGTGATCTCAAAAATCATTGCTCTATAATGTTCAAAGTAATTAATGCCAATATGATTATCGAAGTGTCTGGAATGAATATGTTCATGTTTAATGAGGATTGATATCAGTAATTACATGATAATAGACATAGACTAGATAATTAAGAATGAACAACAGAAGTTGATTCAATATGTCAGTTCTGATCCATTTTTAAAATTGTTAATCATCTTGCTCACAAAAAGAATGTAGATCTGTCTGTTAAATAGTTCGCATTGAAAACCTGTAAAACAACAAAAAGATTTTGGTTTTGCATGTTATTGCATTTCATGATAGAATGTCTTTTATTTGCATATTTTTAGTTGCATGATATTATATTTCAGAAAATTTATAAAGATTTTATCTTTTCTTTATTTTCTGAATATCCTCTGAATATACAATGACATCTGAAAGAACCTTGTCAAGATCAAGCTATTCTTGGCCACCAAATTCACAAGATAGAAGTTTGTAGAGCTTGTGATTGTTTGAAGGATTTTAATGATTTAAGGTGTTAGTGACCTTAAGATGACATTACATTGTAGGACTTACTCATGTGAAACAGAATGTTTAGAGTAAAAATGTGACAACCCGGAAATTTCCAACCAAATTTAAACTTTAATCTTTATATGTTTCCGACACGATAAGCAATATTTGTTAAGTTAAATTTCAAGAATTTTAAACTATGTTCATACATTCATTCAACCTCGACCAAGTTCCAACGATTCACGAAACATTAAACGAATATGATTATATATGTATATCTGTATATATATTATAACTTGAAACGTAAACAAAATATTAGATTAAATACTTTGTATGATTGTATCTGTTTCAAAATGTTTATCAATGGAATTAGAAGATAAGATCAAATGATTGAATTATCAGATATATTGAATTATGATTACAAGTCTCTGTTGAAAGGCCCACGTTGATTTGAGAAATCTTTTCATTTTAACAATATTCGGAAAATGGTAAAGTGATTTATAAATAAGAACAAATTGTCAATCATTGAGAACTAGACAAAGGATAGTGGAAGATTGAATATCATAAAGACTCGATTGATCTATTTAGTTTCAAACGTACAAAAACGTTTTCAGTTTAAAAAGAACTTTATTATTAAAACGTATATAACTTTTATAAATATCTAGAACCACTTTTGACAACTCATTACTTAACTAGTATGATAAAGATAACGATATTTATATTTTATTTTATTAAATATATATAACGATTTAAATTAATATTATATATATTTATACGCGTATTATACGTACATAGTTTTATACTTTTACTATACTTAAACTTTACCTTTACTTTATTTTTACTTTACTTTAACTTTAATAATTCACTTTAATAATTCATACTTTAATAATTCACTTTAATAATTCATACTTTAATAATTCACTTTAATAATTCATACTTTAATAATTAACTTTAATAATTCATACTTTAATAATTTACTTTAATAATTCAAAAATCTATTATAAATAAAATTCAATAGATTTCATTATTTCATAGAAACTTGAAAATATTTTTCTCTAAACTCTCTCAATCGATTTACATATATATATTTACTCAGTATTATTTCACGATATTATTAGTATACATAAAATATTACGACGGAGTGCTGTTCGAGTAATTTCGAAATTAGTTTTCGAGTGGGATAGGATTAAGAAAATTATGGGTTATAGCTATGGAGGTGATTGAGTATGGTTCATGGGTATGCCCGTGAGGTCAATATAGTGTTTATCATTTCCGTTGCGTCTACGTACCTTTCCTGCAATATTGAATCTCAATATTGATACGTGAGTACTCATAATTTAACTTTTATATACTAATAGTGTATCCCTGACTAGTGCTCGAGTATTTAGGATTATGCATGCTTGAACTTTTGATATTGCCCTTAGACAGGTTAGGTTGAATCTTAAATTAGTTACACTTGCGGTTGAGATAAGGTATAAGAGATGCATGTCCTTGGGAAAGCTAGCGAAAAATTAAGAACTTTTCCTTTAGATATCGAATGGTTTCGATGAACAGATTAGAAGTTATAATCAATTGAATTTTCGATATTTTTATTAAAAATGATTATTATTATCGTCGTTTTTATCGTCGTTCTAGTTTTATCTTATTATTATCATTATTATTATCTTTATCGATAAAAGGGATTTATCATTAAAAATTGTTATTTTTTTTTATTATTACTATCGTTATTATCGTTAAAGTTATAATTAGTATTATTATTATTATCCAATTATTATTATTATTATTATTATTATTATTGGTATTATTATTATTATCATTATTTAAAAATGGTTATTGTTATTGTTATTATTATTATTACTATATTATCATTAAGATAATTATTAGTATTATCGTTAATAATGTTATAGTAACTATCATTATTAATATTAGTGTAATTAAAATAAATATTTGTAACACCTAATTATTTTGATTACTATTATTATCATTATTATGAACACGATATAAAAGACGATTAAAAGCTATTAAACGAAACGATTAGGAAATAATGGGTAAGAGTATCATGATGAAATTAAAATATTATAAGATATTGATTTAGATAAAATTATCGTTCTTATTATTTTTATCATTACTATTATTATTAAAAGTATCGTTAGTATTAAAACTATCATTTTAATAGAAATGTCATTGTTACTATAAAATATCATTATTATTATTATTATTTTAAATAGAATTATTATTTTAAAGATAATATTAAAAATTATCGTAAATATTAAAGTTATCATAATTAGAATTATCGTTTTATCATAATGTCATCTTAGTAATTATAAATATTGATATTTTTATAATAATAATTATTATTACAAAATAATACAACTTTTAATTACTATCATTATAGATATTATTTTATGAAATAAATATGTGATACAAACATATTTTACTACGTGTAATAACTTACTTTAATAATACCTATCGTATTATCTTTATGATATTAAATGAACCCTATAAATTTTATTACTTAATATATATAAAAGTATATTTTATTATATAAATTTAATATAAAATTTTATTTATTAATAAATAAATTATATTATTTACTCTAATAAATCTTTTAAAAATATTTAAAAATATAAAACGACGATATTTAAACTATATATTAATCATGTATAGATTTTTGGAAATTATTTTGTGTCAAATTTACTTTTGTTGACTTTTGCATATTAGTCTCGAGCATTAGGATTGTGGTACACTATGACTTGACCTAATTTGTTAGACAAATATTGACCAACACATAAATATATATAATTAATTTAGGTTCGTGAATCCGAGGCCAACCTTGCACTTGTTCAATGACGTTATATGTATTTTTACTACGAAATACAGTATGGTGAGTTTCATTTGCCTTTTTACCCTTTATATTTTTGGGACTGAGAATACATGCGCTTTTATAATTGTTTGACGAAATAGACACAAGTAATTGAAACTACATTCTATGGTTGAATTATCGAAATCGAATATGCCCCTTTTAATTAAAGTCTGGTAATCTAATAATTAGGGAACAGACACCCTAATTGACGCGAATCCTAAAGATAGATCTATTGGGCCTAACAAACCCCATCCAAAGTACCGGATGCTTTAGTACTTCGAAATTTATATCATGTCCGAAGGAGGATCCCGGAATGATAGGGGATATTCTTATATGTATTTAGTTAACATCGGTTACCAGGTGTTCACCATATGAATGATTATTTTTGTCTCTATGCATGAGACATATATTTATGAGAACTGGAAATGAAATTCTTGTGGTCTATTAAAATGATGGAAATAAATGATTATGATAAGCTAATGAACTCACCAACCTTTTGGTTGACACTTTAAAGCATGTTTATTCTCAGGTGTTAAAGAAATCTTCCGCTGTGCATTTGCTCATTTTAAAGATATTACTTGTAGTCTTTCATAGCATATTTCGAAGAACGTTGCATTCGAGGCATTGAGTTCATCAAAGATTATTATTAAATCAATTTATAGTTGGATAGTGGATATTATGAAATGGTATGCATGCCTGTCAATTTTCGATGTAAAGAAAGATTGTCTTTTAAAAACGAATGCAATGTTTGTAAAATGTATCATATAGAGGTCAAATACCTCGCAATGTAATCAACTATTGTGAATCATTTATAATGTATATGAACGGGTCCTTTCAAATAACCTCATTTTGGTTAGGATTTTTGGTCTGCCTAAGTGTTAATGATATTTTCTTGATGGATTAGTGATTTATGACTCAAATTGAAAGTGCAAGTTAGCTCTAAGATTGCCAAATGAGTCAAAATCCTAAGTTTGTGAAAGTTTGAAATTGCCAAAGTGGCTCACTCGCACGTTTGAAGTGTGAACCGTACGAGTAACCACACGATTGAGGTTAACCGTACGGATGACCCTATTCTATAATTGTCCTAAGACATCTGGGTCACACGCACGAGTGAATCTGAGACGCGCGGTTAATGGTGAACCGTGTGCTCAACTGTACTGTTGAGCACGAGAGTATAAATATGGGGTGCTGAGCACAGTTGCTCACACTTGCACACCCATACCCATTTTACCCTCAAAAAAATCGATCATCACCAATCACGTTTTCCACCTTAAGTATTGTTAAGCATCTTAAGCCGATCTCAGCGCCACTTACTAGGTACATTTTCATTGATTTTACAGTGTTTAATTTGTGTTTATGTGGATCGAAACTCTAAAGGGTTATAAGTCGAATTTTATGAAATTGCAGTGTGTTTTGATGTTTGTTTGATGATGTTTTGAGTTAAACGGTATCTAAGCTCACTATTGTGATGTAAATCAGCCCCTAAAACACTCAAACATGTAATCCCGTTGATTTAAAAAATGCATTTAATATTAGTTTCATCAGACATGCACGAGTGACCTCACTCGCAAACGTGGGACATGACTCGCACGATTCAGTCCACGGTTAAGGCTTAATCGTGTGAACCTTTGAGGCCACTCGTTTGATTTCATTTGGCTGCTCACTCGTTTGACTAAGCTGACACTGTGCTTAACCGCACGAGTCACCACACGGTTGACTCACTCGCGTATACTTATAAGCCTTAACCATGCACCTTGTCTGAAACCATGTTATTGCTCAAATGTCTCAACAGTGACACGAGTGACCATGTTACTCGCACGACTGAGCTCTCAGCTGCACGTGTGATAGTCTCACTCGCACGGTTTGTCCTGTTTAACAAGTTTATGACACGTTGCAAATGCTTTGATGATTTATGATATGTGGTTTATATTTCTAACATTTCTGTTCATGTTTCAGTTTGATAAGATATTACCAATGGCTGAACAACAAGTTAATGTTCCGGTTGTTAACCAAGAAGGTCAGGGGGAGCAAGTACAGAATCCTCAAGTCAATCCAGTTAACCCACCTACTCAACTAGAGATTATTCTAGAAATGGGTGAGCTCAACAATCAAGTAGCTCTCTATGATACAACTTTTGAGAAATGTGATCATTTTAAAGAGATTGTGGCTTTTCTAAAGTGATCAAGGATCCATACTGCTATCTCAACTCCATGCACAACATACTACAGCCACCAAAGAGAATTCTGGAAGAATGCAGTGCTTGATGTGTAAGAGGATGAGACTAAGCAGGTTAGTACTATTCAAGGGCATGAGATTACCGTTTCTAAGACATTGATCAGGAAGATCCTAGGCTTTAAAGATGAGAACTGCTCCTACATGACGATCAATCAAGAAAGAATCCACGAATGCTTTAAAAGATGTGGATACTCTGGTTACTTTGCTGGTAATTCAGAATTGATGAAGACACTTCTGCCTCCACAGTATCGATATCTTGCTCACGTGTTGATGCACTGCTTGAGTGGACGAAAAGCAGGTTTTGATAAGCTAAATGAGAAAATGCAGAGTATGTTTGTTGCACTCGTTCTGAAAGCTCCTTATGATTTCTCAGGATTTGTTTTCTACTACTTCAAAGCTAATCACTTCAGTTCCACACAAAAGTATCTTATCTACGCCCGTTTTCTTTAATTGATTAACAATGACGCAGCACCAGATCTACCAAAGCTTGAACATGATATTATTCACCTAAAACCAATGAATCCGATAACTTTTCGGAGAATGCAGGAAACACAAAATGAGAATTTGAAACCTGATTTTATAAGAAAGCTTGTTTGCCATCTCATCAAGGAAGAATATAGATGTCCAGCTGGTAATGCTTGGAGAAATGACGATTCCGACTCTAACTATGAAGTTACTGATGAGGAGGAAGGTGAAGGTGATAATCAGAGAGCAACTGGTGAAGCTTAAGGAGGAAATAATGATAATGATGATGTAAATGATGGTGATGATGATTAAGCGACTGAAGAAGATGTTAGTTTGATCCAAAGAAAGAGGAAAAGGTAAAGAAGCAATGACTTCCGAGCAACCCAAGAAGAAGGAGAGGAGAATCAAACACCATTATGACTCACCACAGAGGTCATCTCATAGAGGTTCTAGACAACAAGCTCAGAGACAACCTTCCAGTTTTATGAAGGATGTCAGAGCTGCTGTTACCTCACCAAAGGCTGCTGTTACAACACCTCAGGTCACGTCATCAGAATTCAAGACACAGCAAAATCTTCTGTTGTCTTTGATCACGAAAATAACGAATCTCAAAAATCAAGTTGTCGAAGATAAAAAGGCTAGTGAAGCTAAGATTGAGTTGTTGGTTGAAGATAACAAAAAGTTGTGGAGACGTGTGAATCATGAGAAGGAGAGATTTGCAAAGATGATGAAGGAAATTGTGGAGATTAAGAGCTTAAATGAAGTGAAATTGAAAGAGTTGAATGATAAGATTAAGCAGCTTACATCTGGTAAGACTAAGTTGATAACGGATGGAGGAGAGAAATATTCCTCTGATTTGGGTGGTAACGAAAAAGATGATGATGAAGACGCTGGCTCTATTAGACCCTCTTTTGAAATTCCATTAGTGATACCAATTCGAAGCTTTAATGAATATGGTGAGGTCTTTATTGCTGAATATTAAATGAATTATTCAAATGTTTTTAATGATGCAGAAAAGGGGGACGTTCCACCAAGTGATTTCCCAGTGGAACAACTTGTTGCTCTTGCATACGACAGTGAAAACGATACAGAGGATGCAGAGACAGTTGAAACTGAAGTCAAGGCTCCACAAGAAGAGCCAGCTGCTAATGTCCCTCCCTAATCAATCCAAAATATCAACTTAAGTGATTTTGATAATCTGTTTGAAGATGAGAAGAGTGAAGATTCTGTCGGTAAAGGTAATATGAAAGAGGATGTGATTGTTGAATTTGAGGATGAACTGGTGACAGAATCTGAGAAAGAAGAAGAAGAAGAAGAAGAAGAAGAAGAAGAAGAAGAAGAAGAAGAAGAAGAAGAAGAAGAAGAAGAAGAAGAAGAAGAAGAAGAAGAAGAAGAAGAAGAAGAAGAAGAAGAAGAAGAAGAAGAAGAAGAAGAAGAAGAAGAAGAAGAAGAAGAAGAAGAAGAAGAAGAAGAAGAAGAAGAAGAAGAAGAAGAAGAAGAAATTGTTATGCCTTCGCTTGAGCCATACTCGAATCCGTCACTCAACACTTTAAGTGCCTTTTTCAATTTAAGTAGTGATGTGAAGAAGAAGAATTTAATTGATTTAGAAAAGGCGAGGAAGGTATACAAGAAGCAAATGAAGGAAGTTGATGTGTTAATTAAAAGAAATAAAAGAATCCGGCATGAGAAATTGCTCGTTGAGAAAGAAATAAATGAGTCTAAATTGAAGAAGAAGAAACTCCGAACTGAGCAAGCCAAGGCCGAGGGATGGAATGAGATTAAGAAATGGTTTGAATGTGATAGGGTTAAGGTGAATAGAAACATTGATGAAGACGAGAGCCGTCAAAGCTAGTGGAAACAGAACGTTGTTAACCCTGATCAGATGAATAAGCCAGAGCTCGAGCCAAAGTTTGTCAGTTTCTATGAAAAAGGGAAGAGAACCAAGAAGTATGCCAAGGGTAAAATATTGAGCTGGGGTTACTTCAAGGAGATCAATTGTTTTGCAATCAAGAGGGAAGGAGGAGTTGATTATATGGCTAGACCGAGTCACTTTAAAACTCTACCTTACTTTGAGATCATGCAACTTGCAAAGCTGAAGATGTTGAACGCTGAGGATAGTGACTATTCCAAGTGGTTTCAGAGAAAACTCATATATGAGTACAAAACAGGGAAATGGGATATTTTTAAGTCAACAGCCGCCAGGTTCTCCATGCATCCAATAAAGTTGAATTCGAAAGGTGGACCTGTTCGTGTTGTTAAGTTCCGTCCAGCTAACTACATGAAACAATCTCCCTTGATACCCTTACCAAAGGATATATGCAAAAACTTCAGATGGTGGTTCTATAATAAGTTGTCGGAGGAAGCAGTGATTTTTACTACAATTGAGAAAGAAGATGGAAGCATACAGTTTGACAATGTGAGGATTCTAGATCCTATGTGGCTGAGGAACTTGTCTAGATTTGATGTGGAGACACTTCACCGCCATCACATTACGTTCAGAAATGATAGAAAAGAGGAAGCTATGAGATATCAACGTGTGATCGATGTCTACCATTCCTACCTCAACAGAGAAAGTGATGCTCAAAGCTCGAACCAAGCTCAGGCCAACTGAATCCTGTCGTATACTGTATTGCTTATTTGTATTTTGTTTTTGATGATGTATTTATGCGAGAGAGAGAATATGGATATGTATTAATGTTAAACTGATGTTACTTTTGGACTTATATGTATTACATGAACGTTTACTTTATTGAAATCGATGTCAAGGTCATAGGAGGAGTTGTTGATGCATTTTCTGTAAGTCCCTTGACATATATTGTAGTGACCCGAACTTTTCCATGTTTATATATATATTAAATGAAATTGTTATTTACATGATTAAGTGTTTCCAACATGTTAAGCAATCAAACTTGTTAAGACTTGATTAATTGAAATAAGTTTCATATAGACAATTGACCACCCAAGTTGACCGGTGATTCACGAACGTTAAAACTTGTAAAAACTATATGATGACATATATATGGTTATATATATAGTTAACATGATATTATGATAAGTAAACATATCATTAAGTATATTAATAATGAACTACATATGTAAAAACAAGACTACTAACTTAATGATTTTGAAACGAGACATATATGTAACGATTATCGTTGTAACGACATTTAATGTATATATATCATATTAAGAGATATTCGTACATCATAATATCATGATAAAATAATAATTTAAAATCTCATTTGATATTATAAACATTGGGTTAACAACATTTAACAAGATCGTTAACCTAAAGGTTTCAAAACAACACTTACATGTAACGACTAACGATGACTTAACGACTCAGTTAAAATGTATATACATGTAGTGTTTTAATATGTATTCATACATTTTTGAAAGACTTCAAGACACTTATCAAAATACTTCTACTTAAAAAAAAATGCTTACAATTACATCCTCGTTCAGTTTCATCAACAATTCTACTCGTATGCACCCGTATTCGTACTCATACAATACACAGCTTTTAGATGTATGTACTATTGGTATATACACTCCAATGATCAGCTCTTAGCAGCCCATGTGAGTCACCTAAAACATGTGGGAACCATCATTTGGCAACTAGCATGAAATATCTCATAAAATTACAAAAATATGAGTAATCATTCATGACTTATTTACATGAAAACAAAATTACATATCCTTTATATCTAATCCATACACCAACGACCAAAAACACCTACAAACACTTTAATTCTTCAATTTTCTTCATCTAATTGATCTCTCTAAAGTTCTATCTTCAAGTTCTAAGTGTTCTTCATAAATTCTACAAGTTCTAGTTTCATAAAATCAAGAATACTTCCAAGTTTGCTAGCTTACTTCCAATCTTGTAGAGTGATCATCCAACCTCAAGAAATCTTTCTTATTTACAGTAAGATATCTTTCTAATACAAGGTAATACTCATATTCAAACTTTGATTCAATTTCTATAACTATAACAATCTTATTTCGAGTGAAAATCTTACTTGAACTGTTTTCGTGTCATGATTCTGCTTCAAGAACTTCAAGCCATCCAAGGATCCTTTAAAGCTGGATCCATTTTTCTTATTTCCAGTAGCTTTATCCAGAAAACTTGAGGTAGTAATGATGTTCATAACATCATTCGATTCATACATATAAAGCTATCTTATTCGAAGGTTTAAACTTGTAATCACTAGAACATAGTTTAGTTAATTCTAAACTTGTTCGCAAACAAAAGTTAATCCTTTTAACTTGACTTTTAAAATCAACTAAACACATGTTCTATATCTATATGATATGCTAACTTAATGATTTAAAACCTGGAAACACGAAAAACACCGTAAAACCGGATTTACGCCGTCGTAGTAACACCGCGGGCTGTTTTGGGTTAGTTAATTAAAAACTATGATAAACTTTGATTTAAAAGTTGTTCTTCTAGGAAAATAATTTTTCTTATGAACATGAAACTATATCCAAAAATCATGGTTAAACTCAAAGTGGAAGTATGTTTTTCAAAATGGTCATCAAGACGTCATTCTTTCGACTGAAATGACTACCTCTTACAAAAACGACTTGTAACTTATATTTCTGACTAAAAACCTATACTTTTTCTGTTTAGATTCATAAAATAGAGATTGGATAATTTTTCTTGTTGTAGCAACGTGAAAATTGGTAATAAATCTATATTAATCATATCCTAGCTAACTTATATTGTATTATACATGTATTCTAATATATTATGTAATCTTGGGATACCATAGACACGTATGCAAATGTTCTGACATATCATATCGACCCATGTGTATATATTATTTGGAACAACCATAGACACTCTATATGCAGTAATGTGGGAGTTAGCTATACAGGGTTGAGGTTGATTCCAAAAATATATATACTTTGAGTTGTGATCTAGCTTGAGACGTGTATACACTGGGTTGTGGATTGATTCAAGATAATATATATCAATTTTTTTCTGTACATCTAACGTTGGACAACTAGTTGTAGGTTACTAACGAGGACAGCTAACTTAATGAACTTAAAATATCAAAATGTATTAAAAGTGTTGTAAATATATTTTGAACATACTTTGATATATATGTACATATTTGTTATAGGTTCGTGAATCGACCAGTGGCCAAGTCTTACTTCCCGACAAAGTAAAAATCTGTGAAAGTGAGTTATAGTCCCACTTTTAAAATCTAATATTTTTGGGATGAGAATACATGCAGTTTTATAAATGATTTATAAAATAGACACAAGTACGTGAAACTACATTCTATGGTTGAATTATCGAAATCGAATATGCCCCTTTTTATTAAGTCTGGTAATCTAAGAATTTGGGAACAGACACCCTAATTGACGCGAATCCTAAAGATAGATCTATTGGGCCTAACAAACCCCATCCAAAGTACCGGATGCTTTAGTACTTCGAAATTTATATCATATCCGAAGGGTGTCCCGGAATGATGAGGAATATTCTTATATATGCATCTTGTTAATGTTGGTTACCAGGTGTTCACCATATGAATGATTTTTATCTCTATGTATGGGATGTATATTGAAATATGAAATCTTGTGGTCTATTGTTACGATTTGATATATATAGGTTAAACCTATAACTCACCAACATTTTTTGTTGACGTTTAAAGCATGTTTATTCTCAGGTGAATACTAAGAGCTTCCGCTGTTGCATACTAAAATAAGGACAAGATTTGGAGTCCATGCTTGTATGATATTGTGTAAAACCTGCATTCAAGAAACTTATTTCGTTGTAACATATTTGTATTGTAAACCATTATGTAATAGTCGTGTGTAAACATGATATTTTAGATTATCATTATTTGATAATCTACGTAAAGCTTTTTAAACCTTTATTGATGAAATAAAGGTTATGGTTTGTTTTAAAATGAATACAGTCTTTGAAAAACGTCTCATATAGAGGTCAAAACCTCGCAACGAAATCAATTAATATGGAACGTTTTTAATCAATAAGAACGGGACATTTCAGTTGGTATCCGAGCGTTGGTCTTAGAGAACCAGAAAATTTGCATTAGTGTGTCTTATCGAGTTTGTTAGGATGCATTAGTGAGTCTGGACTTCGACCGTGTTTTCTTTAAAAATGATTGCTTAACATTTTTGTTGGAAACTATATATTTTTAACATGTGAATATTATGTAATATATTAATCTCTTAACGTGTTTGATATTATGTGATAGATGTCTAACTCTAGAACAAGTCCCATTGACTCACCTAATAATAATGAAGAGTCAAATGTAAATTGGAATGATTCGTGGACTGATTCACAAGTTCCCGAAGAGGAACCGGAAGAAGAGTCAGAACAGGAAGAAGAATCGGAACCGGAAGAAGAATCGGAACCGGAAGAATAAATAGAACCAGTGGGGGAAATAATAAAATGGTTTAGTAGAAGAAAATCCTCTACCAACCGACCAAAGTTAATTATGGTCAATGGTGTTTCCGCCAAGGAAGCAAAGTATTGGTAGGATTACCAATTCTCCGATGAATCGGATCCCAACAAGGATTCCGATGATGTTATAGAAATTACCCCAACACAATTTAATAAGGCAAAAGAGAACAATAAGGGAAAGGGCATAAAAATGGAGAAATTTGGTTCCAAACCCGATGAACTTTATATGTATCGTCAACACCCGTATTTCTTAAGTTGTGACAATAACCCGGGAACCTCTAAACCACCAGGTTTTTCTAAACCAATGTGGAAAACGACGGCTCGTATTAGGGGAACATCATATATCCCTAGAAACTTGGCAAAACGAACCAAAACCGAAAAAGAAGAAACGAGTGAGTCGGAATAAGATAGTTGTATTCGTGTGGTATATGTAATATAGTGTGCTTATGCTTTATGATATATGTAAAAATTTCATGTATTAATAAGTATTTTTTTTTATGAATCTAACTCTTGTCTATTTTACAGTATAAAAACACAAAATGGATAGACAACCTAATATTTTAAGAGACCTACCCGGAGACATGATTGATGAAATCTTGTCTAGAGTCTGTCAGAATTCCTCGGCACAACTATTTAAGGCGAGATCAGTTTGTAAGACATTCGAAGAACGTTCCAAGAATGCCTTGGTTTATAAAAGGCTTTCGTTCGAAAGATGGGGGATATCACATTGGAAAATCCATAAGTTACGATGTGTTTACTTTGACGCATATATTGTGTAGTGACCCGAACTTTTCCATGTTTATATATAAATTAAATGAAATTGTTATTTACATGATTAAATGTTTCCAACATGTTAAGCAATCAAACTTGTTAAGACTTGATTAATTGAAATATGTTTCATATAGACAATTGACCACCCAACATGATACTATGATAATTAAACATATCATTAAGTATATTAACAATGAACTACATATGTAAAAACAAGACTACTAACTTAATGATTTTTAAACGAGACATATATGTAACGATTATCGTTGTAAAGACATTTAATGTATATATATCATATTAAGAGATATTCATACATGATAATATCATGATAATATAATAATTTAAAATTTCATTTTGATATTATAAACATTGGGTTAACAACATTTATCAAGATCGTTAACCTAAAGGTTTCAAAACAACACTTACATGTAACGACTAACGATGACTTAACGACTCAGTTAAAATGTATATACATGTAGTGTTTTAATATGTATTTATACAGTTTTGAAAGACTTCAATACACTTATCAAAATACTTCTACTTAACAAAAATGCTTACAATTACATCCTCGTTCAGTTTCATCAACAATTCTACTCGTATGCACCCGTATTCGTACTCGTACAATACACAGCTTTTAGATGTATGTACTATTGGTATATACACTCCAATGATCAGCTCTTAGCAGCCCATGTGAGTCACCTAACACATTTGGGAACCATCATTTGGCAACTAACATGATATATCTCATAAAATTACAAAAATATGAGTAATCATTCATGACTTATTTACATGAAAACAAAATTACATATCCTTTATATCTAATCCATACACCAACGACCAAAAACACCTACAAACACTTTCATTCTTCAATTTTCTTCATCTAATTGATCTCTCTCAAGTTCTATCTTCAAGTTCTAAGTGTTCTTATTATATTCTACAAGTTCTAGTTACATAAAATCATGTATACTTTCAAGTTTGCTAGCTCACTTCCAATCTTGTAAGGTGATCATCCAACCTCAAGAAATCTTTGTTTCTTACAGTAGGTTATCATTCTAATACAAGGTAATAATCATATTCAAACTTTGGTTCAATTTCTATAACTATAACAATCTTATTTCAAGTGATGATCTTACTTGAACTTGTTTTCGTGTCATGATTCTGCTTCAAGAACTTCGAGCCATCCAAGGATCCGTTGAAGCTGGATCCATTTTTCTCTTTTCCAGTAGTTTATCCAAGGAACTTAAGGTAGTAATGATGTTCATAACATCATTCGATTCATACGTATAAAGCTATCTTATTCGAAGGTTTAAACTTGTAATCACTAGAACATAGTTTAGTTAATTCTAAACTTGTTCGCAAACAAAAGTTAATCCTTCTAACTTGACTTTTAAAATCAACTAAACACATGTTCTATATCTATATGATATGCTAACTTAATGATTTAAAATCTGGAGACACGAAAAACACCGTAAAACCGGATTTACGCCGTCGCAGTAACACCGCGGGCTGTTTTGGGTTAGTTAATTAAAAACTATGATAAACTTTGATTTAAAAGTTGTTATTCTGAGAAAATGATTTTTATTATGAACATGAAACTATATCCAAAAATTATGGTTAAACTCAAAGTGGAAGTATGTTTTCTAAAATGGTCATCTAGACGTCGTTCTTTCGACTGAAATGACTACCTTTACAAAAACGACTTGTAACTTATTTTTCTGACTATAAACCTATACTTTTTCTGTTTATATTCATAAAATAGAGTTCAATATGAAACCATAGCAATTTGATTCACTCAAAACGGATTTAAAATGAAAAAGTTATGGGTAAAACAAGATTGGATAATTTTTCTCATTTTAGCTACGTGAAAATTGGTAACAAATCTATTCCAACCATAAATTAATCAACTTGTATTGTATATTATGTAATCTTGAGATACCATAGACACATATACAATGTTTCGACCTATCATGTCGACACATCTATATATATTTCGGAACAACCATAGACACTCTATATGTGAATGTTGGAGTTAGCTATACAGGGTTGAGGTTGATTCCAAAATATATATAGTTTGAATTGTGATCAATACTGAGATACGTATACACTGGGTCGTGGATTGATTCAAGATAATATTTATCGATTTATTTCTGTACATCTAACTGTGGACAACTAGTTGTAGGTTACTAACGAGGACAGCTGACTTAATAAACTTAAAACATCAAAATATATTAAAAGTGTTGTAAATATATTTTGAACATACTTTGATATATATGTATATATTGTTATAGGTTCATGAATCAACCAGTGGCCAAGTCTTACTTCCCGACGAAGTAAAAATCTGTGAAAGTGAGTTATAGTCCCACTTTTAAAATCTAATATTTTTGGGATGAGAATACATGCAGGTTTTATAAATGATTTACAAAATAGACACAAGTACGTGAAACTACATTCTATGGTTGAATTATCGAAATCGAATATGCCCCTTTTTATTAAGTCTGGTAATCTAAGAATTAGGGAACAGACACCCTAATTGACGCGAATCCTAAAGATAGATCTATTGGGCCTAACAAACCCCATCCAAAGTACCGAATGCTTTAGTACTTCGAAATTTATATCATATCCGAAGGGTGTCCCGGAATGATGGGGATATTCTTATATATGCATCTTGTTAATGTCGGTTACCAGGTGTTCACCATATGAATGATTTTTATCTCTATGTATGGGATGTGTATTGAAATATGAAATCTTGTGGTCTATTGTTACGATTTGATATATATAGGTTAAACCTATAACTCACCAACATTTTTGTTGACGTTTAAAGCATGTTTATTCTCAGGTGAATACTAAGAGCTTCCACTGTTGCATACTAAAATAAGGACAAGATTTGGAGTCCATGTTTGTATGATATTGTATAAAAACTGCATTCAAGAAACTGATTTCGATGTAACATATTTGTATTGTAAACCATTACGTAATGGTCGTGTGTAAACAGGATATTTTAGATTATCATTATTTGATAATCTACGTAAAGTTTTTTAAACCTTTATTTATGAAATAAAGGTTATGGTTTGTTTTAAAAATGAATGCAGTCTTTGAAAAACATCTCATATAGAGGTCAAAACCTCGCAACGAAATCAATTAATATGGAACGTTTTTAATCAATAAGAACGGGACATTTCAGTTGGTATCAGAGCGTTGGTCTTAGAGAAGAAGAATTTTGCATTAGTGTGTCTTATCGAGTTTGTTAGGATGCATTAGTGAGTCTGGACTTCGACCGTGTTTACTTGAAAAATGATTGCTTAACAAATTTTGTTGGAAACTATATATTTTTAACATGTGAATATTATGTGATATATTAATCTCTTAACGCGTTTGATATTATGTGATAGATGTCTACCTCTAGAACAAGTCCCATTGACTCACCTAATAATAATGAATAGTCACATGTAAATTGGAATGATTCGTGGACTGATTCACAAGTTCCCGAAGAGGAACCGGAAGAAGAGTCGGAACCGGAAGAAGAATCAGAACCAGAAGAGGAGGAACCGGAGGAGGAAATAGAACCGGTGGGGGAAATAATAAAACGGTTAAGTAAAAGAAAATTCTCAACCAACCGACCAAGGTTAATTATGGTCAATGGTGTTTCCGCCAAAGAAGCAAAATATTGGGAGGATTACCAATTCTTCGATGAATCGGATTCCGACGAGAATTCCGATGATGTTATAGAAATTACCTCAACTGAATTTAAAAAGGCAAAAGAAAATAATAAGGGAAAGGGCACAAAAATAGAGAAATCTAATTCCAACCCCGATGAACTTTATATGTATCGTCAACCCCCGAAGCCCTTAAGTTGTAACAATGACCCGGGAACCTCTAAACCACCAGGTTTTTCTAAACCAATGTGGAAAACGACGGCTCGTATTAGGGGAACATCATATATCCCTAGAAACTTGGCAAAACGAACCAAAACCGAAGAAGAAGAAACGAGCGAGTCGGAATAAGATAGTTGTATTCGTGTGGTGTAATATATGTAATATAGTTTGCTTATGCTTTATGATATATGTAAAAATTGCTTGTATTAATAAGTAATTTTTTTTATGAATCTAACTCTTGTCTATTTAACAGTTTAAAAACACAAAATGGATAGACAACCCAATATTTTAAGAGACTTACCCGGAGACATGATGTGAAGACCCTTCCTAATCCATCTAGATGAAGTACATATCGATTACAAACGATTCACAATAGTTGATTTCATCGCGAGGTAATTGACCTCTATATGATAAATTTTACAAACATTGCATTCGTTTTTAAAAGACAAACTTTCGTTACATCGACAGTTGACAGGCATGTAAAGCATTTCATAATATATCCAAATATAATTGACTTAATAATAATCTTGATGAACTCAACGACTCGAATGCAACATCTTTTGAAATATGTCATGAATGACTCCAAGTAATATCTCTAATATGAGCAAATGCACAGCGGAAGATTTCTTTCATACCTGAGAATAAACATGCTTTAAAGTGTCAACCAAAAGGTTGGTGAGTTCATTAGTTTAACATAAACAATCATTTCATAATTTTAATAGACCACAAGATTTCATATTTCCATTTCTCATAAACATACGTCCCCTGCATAGAGACAAAAATATCATTCATATGGATTGAACACCTGGTAACCGACATTCACAATATACATATAAGAATATCCCCATCATTCCGGGATCCTCCTTCGGACATGATATAAATTTCGAAGTACTAAAGCATCCGGTACTTTGGATGGGGCTTGTTGGGCCCGATAGATCTATCTTTAGAGTTCGCGTCAATTAGGGTGTCTGTTCCCTAATTCTTAGATTACCAGACTTAATAAAAAAGGCATATTCGATTAGATAATCCAACCATAGAATGTAGTTTCGATTTCTTGTGTCTATTTCGTAAAGCATTTATAAAAGCAGCGCAAGTTTTCTCAGTCCCAAAAATATATATTGCAAAAGCATTTAAAAAGGGATTAATGAAACTCACAATACTGTATTTTGTAGTAAAAATACATATGACGACATTGAACAATGCAGGGTTGGCCTCGGATTCACGAACCTATATCATTTGAGTATTCATTAATACATATACTTGTAATCGAACGATCTTATATGTTATTAGTAATATATGTTTTTAATATCAATAATATATATGTTTTATTGTATTCATTTTATTTATTTTTAAAAAAATCATAAGATATTAATATAGTTTGCTTTTGCGTTATTAAATATATTGTTATTTGAATATCATTTGTTAGTTAAGTCAATGAAAATATTAAGGCATATATAATAATACTATTAGATTTAATGATAATTTATATAAGATAATAAGTTTAATAATACTCATAATGTTAATGATAATGATACTACCTAGTTTTTAAATAAAATTATAGTTTAAAATAAAGGTACTCATAGTCTTAATGATAACAGTAATATTATTGATATTATTAGTAACTATAAAGATAATCATCTTATTACAAATAAAAATTTTAGTAATGGTTCACTAAATGATACTCGTAATAATAATTAATAATTCTAATAATAATAATAATAATAATAATAATAATAATAATAATAATAATAATACTTATACTAGTAATAATAATAATAAAAATGATAAGAATTTCATTTGTAGTCGTAATAACAATGATAACAATAATACTAGTAATAATAATACTAACTAATAATAACAATATTAATAATAACAACAATATATATTAATAATAATACTAATAATAATAATAATAACATAGTAAATGAAATATTGTTAGGCTACCTTCAATGAAAATCGTCCCAAAAAAATACTGTCCCAACAGGGACTCGAACCCCCGACCTCTCGAAAACCGACAACACCTCACACCAGCTGGGCTGTTGCCCTTTATCCGAAATTATACCGAAAACAATTATAATTAACCCGTATTTATTTAACCCCGTTTCCACCTTCTTCTTCATCGTGACTTCAAATCACCCAAGGTTCCATTCAAACTATCATCACTTTATTTAATTAGTTTTAGGACTAGGAATTAATACAGAAGCGATTTAGTGGTTTAACTAAATTAATTAAAATAGAAAAAAAAAATAATAAGCTGTAACAGAATATTAAATCGCGTATGAACTTAAAATCCAATTCGAAAATTAAGGATGTTTAAGACTGAATTTATAACATGAAAAAGGTTGTAAATTTACCATAGAAACTGTCTGAACCTTCAATTCAATCTTAAACACCAAAACAAACTCATATTTTTCGATGATCAGGACGTTTGACTTTTTAGAACCAAACTTTGACTCGAAAATTTGTACTCGATAGATAAAATTGATACCTGAGCTTTTACAGATAGATTTATTGAAGGATTTCAAACAAGTTTGCATTATTACATTTTGAAATATCGTTTGAAATCGTGAGTTGGCTAAAAAGTTGGATGTACAGAGCAGTTTGAATAATTTTTCAAAATTGCATCGAAATTTCTAGGTTTAAACTCAAATTGCTTTACCAGAGTGTTATGTAGAAGGAAAGTGATGTTATTACATCTAAAATGAGCTGTCTAATATTTGTTTTGTTGCTTAATTCTCTCGACAGAGATATATTCGTTCACAGGAGAAAAATAAAAAAATTAATTTAATAAAAACAATAAAGTTGTACGATTTGATTATGACTTGTAACAATTTGTGAGGAAGAAACAAATTTCAGTACTAATGGATTGTTACGTAATATAGATTCCAATTATTTATATAATATATATATATATATATATATATATATATATATATATATATATATATATATATATATATATATATATATATATATATATATATATATATATATATATATATATATATATATTGAGTATTAATAATTGAATAAGTAAATTAATAATAATAATAATAACAATAAATGATATTAATAACAATAAAATAAATGATAAAAGTAATGAGATTAATATAAAAATAATAATTTGTATTAACATGTTAACTATAATCAATATAACAATCTTTAATAGTAATAGTCAAAATAATCATATTTTTACTACTAATTATTATAATACTGATATCAATAAGGATAACAATAGTGTTAATACTATAACAAATTAAATGTATCCAATTTTATATCTATAAATTTTATATTAGAAATAATATTAATATTAATATTATAGATATTAACATTATCATTAATAATAATAATAATAATAAAAGTAATAATAATAATATTAATATATCACTTATATTTAAATTTGTAATTATTTTTAATATGTTAACATCACATACTATTAGTTATATAATATAATATATTTGATAATAGCATATACACTTATATTTACATTACCTATTTATTTGCACACAATGGTTCGTGAATCGTCAGGCATGGTCAAATGGTAATTGATTTCATGAATACAAATTTCAAAGTTTTCGAGACTCAACATTACAGACTTTGCTTATCATGTCGGAAACATATACAGATTTAAGTTTAAATTTGATCGAAAATTCCCGGGTCATCACAGTACCTACCCGTTAAAGAAATTTCGTCCCGAAATTTGAGTGTGGTGGTCATGGTTAACAATAGAAATGTTTTCATGACGAATATGAGTTGATAACTGGAGTTTTATCATCATTGAGTAATATGGATAAAATGATTCGACTAATCGAAGAGCACGAATGAAGTTATCATAAAGGAGTGAAATTAGGGATTCAAGATTCATCCTAACTTTTGACGTAGACAGGTTTGAATTTAGAAAATAAGGCGCGTCTTAACTTTCGACATTGCGTTGGTTGAATTCCGGAATTCAAGGGATTTAAAGAAAATCTTGAAGATCGATAAGATCTTATTTTTTGGGATTTATGGGAATTAAGATCTCTTTAATTAAATACGGTGATCTGCATCGATTACTCTGTCTGATATTTCCACTATAAATTAAGCTCTTCCGTTCCACCATTCTCACCATTCCTATAATTTCTTTCTTAGTTCATACATCCAAAAAGATTGTGAAAATACTTAACCCTGTTCTGATCCTTGTCCTTATCATGACTATTGCCACAATCATTCTTCTTTTTTTTTTTCAACTTTCACCGGAGGAATCTGTTTTCTTCTACTTCGCCCTTGGGGTTATAGTGTTTTTGATTCTCCCATGTCTTTATGTGGTGATAAACATTGATATACACGGTCTGTAATTCCTATGTTTGTGATCGACTTTATATTTTCCTTTATTTTTCGAAGCTCCATGCTCTTGTTTTCTCTTCCCGACTCCAAGTCAAGCGAATAATGGTTCAGAATTTGTAGATATAGAGTTCTAAATGATTATAATGTTCTAAGCAGGGTGGAAAGTGATAGCACGATTTGATTTTCAAATTTATCAAAAATACAGACTATAGAACTATCAAGAATATATTCTTCTTGATATGCGCGAAGGTTATGTAGAATGAAAGAGTTATGTACATGACACATGATGATGGTATAATCTACTGTGAACCATCATCAGGTTTCATTAGAAACTCAGCATGACTTACTGTAATATAATCACGTCGATCATGTGTCATTATATTATACTAACTCATGCATCAGTTCCCAACACTACTTCAAAAACATTCATATTTTAAGCTCAAAAGTTTACAGAATATAGAAACTAACAGTTTCTATATGATGTAACACTAATATCATGAAGAGATTAATGATTTCAGATAAGAATACTTATGAAAATATCTTCAGAAATATGGAGGATATTTATAATGAAAGATACGATGATATCTTGAAATTTCTACTATCGATGGATGATGAAGAAGATTTATCCGTAAGGGTTTAGATTCGGAAGCAAGGTATTTGCTAAAGACTTCATCAAAAATAGAATCATTTGGATTCTTTGAAGTCAACTTATTCTTTGTGATTTGTCCACGGCTTCCTTCATAGTTTCGCATAATCCGCTTTTCAGTACTTAATTTCTATTGAATGTTTTCAATATAATGATACACAGGAAGCACGAGGAGGTATATAATTTCGGACGAGAATATTTATGAAAATATCCTCAGAAATATCGAAGATATTGATGATGATATTTTGAAATTTCTATGTTCGGTGGTTGATGGGGAAAGACTTTCCGCAAGATTTTAACATGAGTACGGAGCAAGGTATTCATTGAAGGTTTCATTGGATCCAGAATTACCTGGATTCTTTGAATATATGGTATGGTCCTTGTATTTGTCCTTGGTCTTCTTCATAGATAGCTCAATCTGTTTTTCAATACCCAATTTTCTATCGAGCGTTCCCAACACTCCTTTCTTTATCATCAAACTTTTGGTCGTTTAGACCATCTACCATTTTTCTGTTTCCTCTGCATTTAATGCTATGATATCTGAATCATCGGTTATTAATCCGAGGTGGTTTCAGGAAAATTGTGTTTTTAGATTATTAAACGCTGATGGTAATATGGTGAAATATGAAAGGTTACCTGGTAACAATAAAAGAGCACGCGTATAAATCAAGGTGATAATAAGGTTGTTTCGAACGAAAAGTCGAATTTGATTTGTTGAAGCTGTGACAAAATTTGCTACCTTGAAAGAAATTACCAAGTTATTTTGGGTAATAATAACACTAAAGGAATTAGCACAGATATGTGTTAAATGTTTACTCAAATTCTGAGTGTTTTCAGGTGCATAACTATATGTATCAATCTTTTCTTCTATAGATGAAGTGCGGTTGATTCATCCTCTTGATTGAGGTGTTTTCAAGAATCATGAAAGGTTTGAACGCAGAATGTGGTCGTGAAGATACAAATGATGTTTAAGACGAAATCAAGTGGCAACTTGAAGAATTGTTTAGTTTCATATACTATAATCAATATTTTAATTCATTTTAATTGTCCAATGTTATTAGTCCACAGTCGATAGTCCACAGTAACAGTCCAATAATTCATATATAGTTTAATATACAATATTCGAATTAATTAATATGTGTCGTGACCCGTATACGTCTCAGACTCGATCACAACTCAAAGTATATATATTATTATAGAATCAACCTCAACCCTGTATAGAGAACTCGATCATTACTGCATATAGAGTGTCTATGGTGATTCCAAATAATATATATAGATGTGTCGATATGATATGTCAAAACTTTGTATACGTGTCCCGATATTTAAAGTGCGTAAAATAAATAACAGAAATTAAATGACGATAAATAAAGTGCGTAAAGTAAATAACAGAAATTAAATGATGATAAATAAAACTTGCGAGAATATAAATTGCGATAAATAAACTGCGATAAATAAATTGCGATAATTAAATGGTAATACGGAATTAACAGTTAGCTAGGAACAGTTAGCTAGGATTTTGTTAGCGTGGATTCTTAATAGAATTTCATATTGTTAATTAATCTGTTTCTAATCAATTTTTATTGTGTCCATTATTTCTTCGTTATGCCACTTGATGGATTCTGATAGATCAAAATCCAAATATGTAATTGAATGAATATGGTTATTCTGTGGTGAACAGGTTTGTATATCGGTGGATGTAAGTAGGATGGTATATGACTTGTTGAAACAGATTCGAAGAACGTACAATGTAATTTATTAATGTGAAATTTAAATAGTCCTCGGGTATTACCTACCCGTTAAAATATTTTCACCATTAACAGTTTGTACAAGAGAATTTTTAATTACAATCTTTATGAAAATATATATACATATATATTTTCTTCAGATGTATTCATGGATTTAATGAGTTAATATGATATTAAACTCATTTGCTTTTTGGTTGGAACTAGAATAAATAATCTCTAAAACTTTAGAGATTACATATTCGCCATGTCGAACGAAGATAAATGAGGTAGAGCGATATGTAGAACGAAGATCATACTCGAAGTACAGATAGTGATATTGAAGCATGGATTGTTGATGGTACTGGTGCTGTTACTGATGGTACTGTTGGTGCCGGTGATGTTGCTGAAGCTGGTACATTTTGCACCATATTCTTCGAATTGATTATTCGAGCGTGAAGTTCGTTGACCTATTACTCCAGGATGATTGTCGATCAGGACGAGCGGATGAATAAGGTTCAGAATTGTGGATAGAATATAATCTTGTCGAGTTACCCTGAAAATGAGACTGAAAATGGTGTCTCGAATAGGTTCGCCGGTAAACGCTTCAGATTCATTGTCAAGAGGTGAATTCGGTTGGTGGAAGGGATTGCCTTCTGCGCGTTTCCATTAATTAAGTCGACTACGAACCCCTATCTAATTCATCTAGAATAAATAATGGCTAATTGGTTGACTCATTCCCGTTATACTGCTTTCGGAGCTCGAGTGGAAATCCATATCGGAATAGCTGTCGGAATAGCTATCGGAATAGCTATCAAAATTCTGAGGGACTCGAACAGGTTGAGGGATTAATCCCGTACGATCAGACGAAGGATTTTCGATAAGAAATAGATTATAGGATATAGATTAGTACCCTGCAATACATAATTTTTCATATGCATATATAATACTAAAATCCCATAAGTTACGGAGGAATCTACGGAAGCTGTCAGGCATTGGTAACAATAACATGTACGCTAAGATATGAATTAGCAGGTATGCTAAGATATAGATTTTTGTCTATACACTAATCATGCAATTAATGCAATAAGATGTATCTAGACTAAGGGTGATAATCAAATGATTCTCTAAGAATGATAAGCAGGAAATTTCCGACACGAAATGATAAGCAAAACTTTTGACATGCAGACACGGTCGAAGTCCAGACTCACTAATGCATCCTAACGACTTATCAGTTAGACACACTAATGCAGACTTGGTTCGCTAAGACCACCGCTCTGATACCAACTGTGAAGACCCGTCATAATCCATCCGGATGAAGTACATATCGATTACAAACGATTCACAACAGTTGATTTCATCGCGAGGTAATTGACCTCTATATGATAAATTTTACAAACATTGCATTCGTTTTTAAAAGACAAACTTTCGTTACATCGACAGTTGACAGGCATGTAAAGCATTTCATAATATATCCAAATATAATTGACTTAATAATAATCTTGATGAACTCAACGACTCGAATGCAACATCTTTTGAAATATGTCATGAATGACTCCAAGTAATATCTCTAATATGAGCAAATGCACAGCGGAAGATTTCTTTCATACCTGAGAATAAACATGCTTTAAAGTGTCAACCAAAAGGTTGGTGAGTTCATTAGTTTAACATAAACAATCATTTCATAATTTTAATAGACCACAAGATTTCATATTTCCATTTCTCATAAACATACGTCCCCTGCATAGAGACAAAAAAATCATTCATATGGATTGAACACCTGGTAACCGACATTCACAATATACATATAAGAATATCCCCATCATTCCGGGATCCTCCTTCGGACATGATATAAATTTCGAAGTACTAAAGCATCCGGTACTTTGGATGGGGCTTGTTGGGCCCGATAGATCTATCTTTAGAGTTCGCGTCAATTAGGGTGTCTGTTCCCTAATTCTTAGATTACCAGACTTAATAAAAAAGGCATATTCGATTAGATAATCCAACCATAGAATGTAGTTTCGATTTCTTGTGTCTATTTCGTAAAGCATTTATAAAAGCAGCGCAAGTATTCTCAGTCCCAAAAATATATATTGCAAAAGCATTTAAAAAGGGATTAATGAAACTCACAATACTGTATTTTGTAGTAAAAATACATATGACGACATTGAACAATGCAGGGTTGGCCTCGGATTCACGAACCTATATCATTTGAGTATTCATTAATACATATACTTGTAATCAAACGATCTTATATGTTATTAGTAATATATGTTTTTAATATCAATAATATATATGTTTTATTGTATTCATTTTATTTATTTTTAAAAAAAAACATAAGATATTAATATAGTTTGCTTTTGCGTTATTAAATATATTGTTATTTGAATATCATTTGTTAGTTAAGTCAATGAAAATATTAAGGCATAGATAATAATACTATTAGATTTAATGATAATTTATATAAGATAATAAGTTTAATAATACTCATAATGTTAATGATAATGATACTACCTAGTTTTTAAATAAAATTATAGTTTAAAATAAAGGTACTCATAGTCTTAATGATAACAGTAATATTATTGATATTATTAGTAACTATAAAGATAATCATCTTATTACAAATAAAAATTTTAGTAATGGTTCACTAAATGATACTCGTAATAATAATTAATAATTCTAATAATAATAATAATAATAATAATAATAATAATAATAATAATAATAATAATACTTATACTAGTAATAATAATAATAAAAATGATAAGAATTTCATTTGTAGTGATAATAACAATGATAACAATAATACTAGTAATAATAATACTAACTAATAATAACAATATTAATAATAACAACAATATATATTAATATATATATTAATAATAATACTAATAATAATAATAATAACATAGTAAATGAAATATTGTTAGGCTACCTTCAATGAAAATCGTCCCAAAAAAATACTGTCCCAACAGGGACTCGAACCCCCGACCTCTCGAAACCTGACAACACCTCACACCAGCTGGGCTGTTGCCCTTTATCCGAAATTATACCGAAAACAATTATAATTAACCCGTATTTATTTAACCCCGTTTCCACCTTCTTCTTCATCGTGACTTCAAATCACCCAAGGTTCCATTCAAACTATCATCACTTTATTTAATTAGTTTTAGGACTAGGAATTAATACAGAAGCGATTTAGTGGTTTAACTAAATTAATTAAAATAGAAAAAAAATAATAAGCTGTAACAAAATATTAAATCGCGTATGAACATAAAATCCAATTCGAAAATTAAGGATGTTTTAGACTGAATTTATAACATGAAAAAGGTTGTAAATTTACCGTATAAACTGTCTGAACCTTCAATTCAATCTTAAACACCAAAACAAACTCAAATTTTTCGATGATCAGGACGTTTGACTTTTTAGAACCAAACTTTGACTCAAAAATTTGTACTCGATAGATAAAATTGATACCTGAGCTTTTACAGATAGATTTATTGAAGGATTTCAAACAAGTTTGCATTATTACATTTTGAAATATCGTTTGAAATCGTGAGTTGGCTAAAAAGTTGGATGTACAGATCAGTTTGAATAATTTTTCAAAATTGCATCGAAATTTCTAGGTTTAAACTCAAATTGCTTTACCAGAGTGTTATGTAGAAGGAAAGTGATGTTATTACATCTAAAATGAGCTGTCTAATATTTGTTTTGTTGCTTAATTCTCTCGACAGAGATATATTCGTTCACAGGAGAAAAATAAAAAAATTAATTTAATAAAAACAATAAAGTTGTACGATTTGATTATGACTTGTAACAATTTGTGAGGAAGAAACAAATTTCAGTACTAATGGATTGTTACGTAATATAGATTCCAATTATTTATATAATATATATATATATATATATATATATATATATATATATATATATATATATATATATATATATATATATATATATATATATATATATATATATATATATATATATATATATATATATATATATTGAGTATTAATAATTGAATAAGTAAATTAATAATAATAATAACAATAAATGATATTAATAACAATAAAATAAATGATAAAAGTAATGAGATTAATATAAAAATAATAATTTGTATTAACATGTTAACTATAATCAATATAACAATCTTTAATAGTAATAGTCAAAATAATCATATTTTTACTACTAATTATTATAATACTGATATCAATAAGGATAACAATAGTGTTAATACTATAACAAATTAAATGTATCCAATTTTATATCTATAAATTTTATATTAGAAATAATATTAATATTAATATTATAGATATTAACATTATCATTAATAATAATAATAATAATAATAATAAAAGTAATAATAATAATATTAATATATCACTTATATTTAAATTTGTAATTATTTTTAATATGTTAACATCACATACTATTAGTTATATAATATAATATATTTGATAATAGCATATACACTTATATTTACATTACCTATTTATTTGCACACAATGGTTCGTGAATCGTCAGGCATGGTCAAATGATAATTGATTTCATGAATACAAATTTCAAAGTTTTCGAGACTCAACATTACAGACTTTGCTTATCATGTCGGAAACATATACAGATTTAAGTTTAAATTTGATCGGAAATTCCCGGGTCATCACACATGATTGATGAAATCTTGTCTAGAGTCGGTCAGAATTCCTCGGCACAACTATTTAAGGCGAAATCAGTTTGTAAGACATTCGAAGAACGTTCCAAGAATGCCTTGTTTTATAAGAGACTTTCGTTTGAAATATGGGGGATATCACATTGGGAAACCCATAAGTTACGATGTGTTTACTTTGACGCATATATTGCGGGGAACCCAAATGCTATTTTACGCAACGGGTTAAGAAATTATTTTGACTCAATGTATCCGAATATAGGACTTTATGATTTAGAAAAAACGGCTAACATGCAACATAAAGAAGCATGCTATGCTTACGGGTTAGTAATGTTCGCTTCTCATCAAAGTGAGAAAAAGAACATCGGGTTACAACTATTAAACAAAACGTTCCCACAAGTGACGGAGTCGGTAATTGGGGTAAGAAATGAGGTTTTTAGATTGTTACGGGACTGTTGGACATTACGTAACCCTCGTCCCTTTGACGACGTTACAACACGCTGTTTTATCAACGGCCATAACGGTTATGTTCCACAAGACCATGGATGGGAAGTAGTCCTAGTAAAACCAGAATGCATGACTTGTTTCTTGACGTATGAATTACGTGTCTTTATTGCCTTTGCTGAACGACTTGTGTACTAGCTAGAATTATCTTCACAACTATATCTTGTATCAAAGTTATTGTGTGCTATATTTCATGCTTTATGTAAAATAAGCGGTATTGTAAGTTTGTAAAATATTGTATAAAAGT
Source organism: Rutidosis leptorrhynchoides (assembly GCF_046630445.1). Classification (NCBI taxonomy): domain Eukaryota; kingdom Viridiplantae; phylum Streptophyta; class Magnoliopsida; order Asterales; family Asteraceae; genus Rutidosis; species Rutidosis leptorrhynchoides. The sequence continues at coordinate 348,110,499 of NC_092343.1, forward strand.
TTGAACGCGAAATATTATTATAATCAGTTTTTCATATAGAATTGTAGTAGTTGAATTGTATATTAGCTATTAAGTATGAACTTAACGGGTAGGTACTACCCGAATTTAAACTTATAAAACGCTAATATGAAGAAAAAGCTTTTATAAATGAGTTCATATTATGCTACGAAATACTATTAACTACTCTTAATATACTGTATGATTAACTTGTTCCATTTGACTATTTTGAAGGAAATGGCACCGACTACTCGACACACCGTGAATATGAATGAAGAGGAATTTCGTACTTTTATAGCTTCAAACATAGCCGCAGTACAGGCTGCGCTACATACCAACAATAACCTTGGATCTAGCAGTACAGGAAATCGTGTAGGATGCACCTACAAAGAATTCACTGCCTGCAAACCTTTGGAATTTGATGGAACCGAAGGACCGATCGGATTGAAACGGTGGACCGAGAAGGTCGAATCGGTGTTTGCCATAAGTAAGTGTACTGAAGAGGACAAAGTGAAGTACGCTACGCATACCTTCACAGGTTCTGCGTTAACATGGTGGAATACCTATCTAGAGCAAGTGGGACAAGATGATGCTTATGCACTACCGTGGTCAGCATTCAAGCACTTGATGAACGAGAAGTACCGTCCCAGAACCGAGGTCAATAAGCTCAAGACAGAACTTAGAGGGTTACGAACCCAAGGATTTGATATTACCACGTACGAAAGACGATTCACAGAATTGTGCCTATTGTGTCCGGGAGCATTCGAAGATGAGGAAGAGAAGATCGACGCATTTGTGAAAGGATTACCGAAAAGAATCCAAGAAGATATAAGTTCACACGAGCCCGCCTCCATACAACAGGCATGTAGAATGGCTCACAAACTAGTGAACCAGATTGAGGAAAGAATTAAAGAACAGACGGCTGAAGAGGCCAATGTGAAGCAAGTCAAAAGAAAGTGGGAGGAAAACGGTGATAAGAATCACCAATACAACAACAACAACGGCAATTACAACAATTATCCCAACAATCGCAACATCAATCGCAACTACAACAAACGGCCCAACAACAACAACAACAACAACAACAACAGCAACAACAGCAATCATCCCAACAACAATAATAACCGCAACAACAACAACAATCAGAAGCAGCTATGCCAAAGGTGTGAAAAGTATCAGTCGGGGTTCTGCACCAAATTTTGCAACAAGTGTAAAAGAAATGGTCATAGCGCGGCGAAGTGTGAGGTCTACGGACCAGGGGTTAATAGAACGAAAGGAACAAATGGTGTCGGAACGAGTAATGGAGGAGCAAGTAGTGTCGGAGCAAGTTATGCAAATGTAGTTTGTTATAAATGTGGAAAACCGGGCCACATTATTAGAAATTGCCCGAACCAGGAGAAAACGAATGGACAAGGCCGCGGAAGAGTTTTCAATATTAATGCGGCAGAGGCACAGGAAGACCCGGAGCTTGTTACGGGTACGTTTCTTATTGACAATAAATCTGCTTACGTTTTATTTGATTCGGGTGCGGATAGAAGCTATATGACTAGAGATTTTTGTGCTAAATTAAGTTGTCCATTGACGCCTTTGGATAGTAAATTTTTACTCGAATTAGCAAATGGTAAATTAATTTCAGCAGATAATATATGTCGGAATCGAGAAATTAAACTGGTTAGCGAAACATTTAAGATTGATTTGATACCAGTAGAGTTAAGGAGTTTTGATGTGATAATCGGTATGGACTGGTTGAAAGAAGTGAAAGCAGAGATCGTTTGTTACAAAAATGCAATTCGCATTATACGAGAAAAAGGAAAACCCTTAATGGTGTACGGAGAAAAGGGCAACACAAAAACTAATAAGAAAAGGTTGCTATGCTGTAGTAGCACACGTCGAGAAAGTACAAACTGAAGAAAAGAGCATCAATGATGTACCCATTGCAAAAGAATTTCCCGATGTATTTCCGAAAGAATTACCGGGATTACCCCCACATCGATCCGTTGAATTTCAAATAGATCTTGTACCAGGAGCTGCACCAATAGCTCGTGCTCCTTACAGACTCGCACCCAGCGAGATGAAAGAACTGCAAAGCCAATTACAAGAACTTTTAGAGCGTGGTTTCATTTAACCAAGCACATCACCGTGGGGAGCTCCTGTTTTGTTTGTCAAGAAGAAAGATGGTACATTCAGGTTGTGTATCGACTACCGAGAGTTGAACAAACTTACCATCAAGAACTGCTAACCACTACTGAGAATCGATGACTTATTTGATCAACTACAAGGCTCGTCTATTTATTCAAAGATTGACTTACGTTCCGGGTATCATCAAATGCGGGTGAAAGAAGATGATATTCCAAAGACTGCTTTCAGAACACGTTACGGTCATTACGAGTTTATGGTCATGTCGTTTGGTTTAACTAATGCACCAGCTGTGTTCATGGACCTTATGAACCGAGTGTGTGGACCATACCTTGACAAGTTTGTCATTGTTTTCATTGATGACATACTTATTTACTCAAAGAATGACCAAGAACACAGTGAACATTTGAGAAAGGTGTTAGAAGTATTGAGGAAGGAAGAATTGTACGCTAAGTTTTCAAAGTGTGCATTTTGGTTGGAAGAAGTTCAATTCCTCGGTCACATAGTGAACAAAGAAGGTATTAAGGTGGATCCGGCAAAGATAGAAACTGTTGAAAAGTGGGAAACCCCGAAAACTCCGAAACACATACAGTTTTTAGGACTAGCTGGTTACTACAGAAGGTTCATCCAAGACTTTTCCAGAATAGCAAAACCCTTGACTGCATTAACGCATAAAGGGAAGAAATTTGAATGGAATGATGAACAAGAGAAAGCGTTTCAGTTATTGAAGAAAAAGCTAACTACAGCACCTATATTGTCATTGCCTGAAGGGAATGATGATTTTGTGATTTATTGTGACGCATCAAAGCAAGGTCTCGGTTGTGTATTAATGCAACGAACGAAGGTGATTGCTTATGCGTCTAGACAATTGAAGATTCACGAACAAAATTATACGACGCATGATTTGGAATTAGGCGCGGTTGTTTTGGCATTAAAGACTTGGAGGCACTACTTATATGGGGTCAAAAGTATTATATATACTGACCACAAAAGTCTTCAACACATATTTAATCAGAAACAACTGAATATGAGGCAGCGTAGGTGGATTGAATTATTGAATGATTATGACTTTGAGATTCGTTACTACCCGGGGAAGGCAAATGTGGTAGCCGATGCCTTGAGCAGGAAGGACAGAGAACCCATTCGAGTAAAATCTATGAATATAATGATTCATAATAACCTTACTACTCAAATAAAGGAGGCGCAACAAGGAGTTTTAAAAGAGGAAAATTTAAAGGATGAAATACCCAAAGGATCGGAGAAGCATCTTAATATTCGGGAAGACGGAACCCGGTATATGGCTGAAAGGATTTGGGTACCAAAATTTGGAGATATGAGAGAAATGGTACTTAGAGAAGCTCATAAAACCAGATACTCAATACATCCTGGAACGGGGAAGATGTACAAGGATCTCAAGAAACATTTTTGGTGGCTGGGTATGAAAGCCGATGTTGCTAAATACGTAGGAGAATGTTTGACGTGTTCTAAGGTCAAAGCTGAGCATCAGAAACCATCAGGTCTACTTCAACAACCCGAAATCCCGGAATGGAAATGGGAAAACATTACCATGGATTTCATCACTAAATTGCCAAGGACTGCAAGTGGTTTTGATACTATTTGGGTAATAGTTGATCGGCTCACCAAATCAGCACACTTCCTGCCAATAAGAGAAGATGACAAGATGGAGAAGTTAGCACGACTGTATTTAAAGGAAGTCGTCTCCAGACATGGAATACCAATCTCTATTATCTCTGATAGGGATGGCAGATTTATTTCAAGATTCTGGCAGACATTACAGCAAGCATTAGGAACTCGTCTAGACATGAGTACTGCCTATCATCCACAAACTGATGGGCAGAGCGAAAGGACGATACAAACGCTTGAATACATGCTACGAGCATGTGTTATTGATTTCGGAAACAGTTGGGGTCGACATCTACCGTTAGCAGAATTTTCCTACAACAACAGCTACCATTCAAGCATTGAGATGGCGCCGTTTGAAGCACTTTATGGTAGAAAGTGCGGGTCTCCGATTTGTTGGAGTGAAGTGGGGGATAGACAGATTACGGGTCCGGAGATTATACAAGAAACTACCGAGAAGATCATCCAAATTCAACAATGGTTGAAAACCGCCCAAAGTCGACAAAAGAGCTACGCTGACATTAAAAGAAAAGATATAGAATTTGAAATTGGAGAGATGGTCATGCTTAAAGTTGCACCTTGGAAAGGCGTTGTTTGATTTGGTAAACGAGGGAAATTAAATCCAAGGTATATTGGACCATTCAAGATTATTGATCGTGTCGGACCAGTAGCTTACCGACTTGAGTTACCTCAACAACTCGCGGCTGTACATAACACTTTCCACGTCTCGAATTTGAAGAAATTTTTTGCTAAAGAAGATTTCACTATTCCGTTAGATGAAATCCAAATCAACAAAAAACTTCAATTCATCGAAGAACCCGTCGAAATAATGGATCGTGAGGTTAAAAGACTTAAGCAACACAAGATACCAATTGTTAAGGTTCGATGGAATGCTCGTAGAGGACCCGAGTTCACCTGGGAGCATGAAGATCAGATGAAGAAGAAATACCCGCATCTATTTCCAGAAGATTCGTCAACACCTTCAACAGCTTAAAATTTCGGGACGAAATTTATTTAACGGGTAGGTACTGTCGTGACCCGAACTTTTCCATGTTTATATATATATTAAATGAAATTTTTATTTACATGATTAAATGTTTTCAACATGTTAAGCAATCAAACTTGTTAAGACTTGATTAATTGAAATATGTTTCATATAGACAATTGACCACCCAAGTTGACCGGTGATTCACGAACGTTAAAACTTGTAAAAACTATATGATGACATATATATGGATATATATATATATATAGTTAACATGATACTATGATAAGTAAACATATCATTAAGTATATTAACAATGAACTACATATGTAAAAACAAGACTACTAACTTAATGATTTTTAAACGAGACATATATGTAACGATTATCGTTGTAAAGACATTTAATGTATATATATATATATCATATTAAGAGATATTCATACATGATAATATCATGATAATATAATAATTTAAAATTTCATTTTGATATTATAAACATTGGGTTAACAACATTTAACAAGATCGTTAACCTAAAGGTTTCAAAACAACACTTACATGTAACGACTAACGATGACTTAACGACTCAGTTAAAATGTATATACATGTAGTGTTTTAATATGTATTTATACAGTTTTTAAAGACTTCAATACACTTATCAAAATACTTCTACTTAACAAAAATGCTTACAATTACATCCTCGTTCAGTTTCATCAACAATTCTACTCGTATGCACCCGTATTCGTACTCGTACAATACACAGCTTTTAGATGTATGTACTATTGGTATATACACTCTAATGATCAGCTCTTAGTAGCCTATGTGAGTCACCTAACACATGTGGGAACCATCATTTGGCAACTAGTATGAAATATCTCATAAAATTACAAAAATATGAGTAATCATTCATGACTTATTTACATGAAAACAAAATTACATATCCTTTATATCTAATCCATACACCAACGACCAAAAACACCTACAAACACTTTCATTCTTCAATTTTATTCATCTAATTGATCCCTCTCAAGTTCTATCTTCAAGTTGTAAGTGTTCTTCATATATTCTACAAGTTCTAGTTACATAAAATCAAGAATACTTTCATGTTTGCTAGCTCACTTCCAATCTTGTAAGGTGATCATCCAACCTCAAGAAATCTTTGTTTCTTACAGTAGGTTATCATTCTAATACAAGGTAATAATCATATTCAAAATTTGGTTCAATTTCTATAACTATAACAATCTTATTTCAAGTGATGATCTTACTTGAACTTGTTTTCGTGTCATGATTCTGCTTCAAGAACTTCGAGCCATCCAAGGATCCGTTGAAGCTAGATCCATTTTTATCTTTTCCAGTAGGTTTATCCAAGGAACTTAAGGTAGTAATGATGTTCATAACATCATTCGATTCATACATATAAAGCTATCTTATTCGAAGGTTTAAACTTGCAATCACTAGAACATAGTTTAGTTAATTCTAAACTTGTTCGCAAACAAAAGTTAATCCTTCTAACTTGACTTTTAATATCAACTAAACACATGTTCTTTATCTATATGATATGCTAACTTAATGTTTTTAAAACCTGGAAACACGAAAAACACCGTAAAACCGGATTTACGCCGTCGTAGTAACACCGCGGGCTGTTTTGGGTTAGTTAATTAAAAACTATGATAAACTTTGATTTAAAAGTTATTATTCTGAGAAAATGATTTTTATTATGAACATGAAACTATATCCAAAAATTATGGTTAAACTCAAAGTGGAAGTATGTTTTCTAAAATGGTCATCTAGACGTCGTTCTTTCGACTGAAATGACTACCTTTACAAAAACGACTTGAAACTTATTTTTCCGACTATAAACCTATACTTTTTCTGTTTAGATTCATAAAATAGAGTTCAATATGAAACCATAGCAATTTGATTCACTCAAAATGGATTTAAAATGAAGAAGTTATGGGTAAAACAAGATTGGATAATTTTTCTCATTTTAGCTACGTGAAAATTGGTAACAAATCTATTCCAACCATAATTTAATCAACTTGTATTGTATATTATGTAATCTTGAAATACCATAGACACGTATACAATGTTTCGACCTATCATGTCGACACATCTATATATATTTCGGAACAACCATAGACACTCTATATGTGAATGTTGGAGTTAGCTATACAGGGTTGAGGTTGATTCCAAAATATGTATAGTTTGAGTTGTGATCAATACTGAGATACGTATACACTGGGTCGTGGATTGATTCAAGATAATATTTATCGATTTATTTCTGTACATCTAACTGTGGACAACTAGTTGTAGGTTACTAACGAGGACAGCTGACTTAATAAACTTAAAACATCAAAATATATTAAAAGTGTTGTAAATATATTTTGAACATACTTTGATATATATGTATATATTGTTATAGGTTCGTGAATCAACCAGTGGCCAAGTCTTACTTCCCGACGAAGTAAAAATCTGTGAAAGTGAGTTATAGTCCCACTTTTAAAATCTAATATTTTTGGGATGAGAATACATGCAGGTTTTATAAATGATTTACAAAATAGACACAAGTACGTGAAACTACATTCTATGGTTGAATTATCGAAATCGAATATGCCCCTTTATATTAAGTCTGGTAATTTAAGAATTAGGGAACAGACACCCAAATTGACGCGAATCCTAAAGATAGATCTATTGGGCCTAACAAACCCCATCCAAAGTACCGGATGCTTTAGTACTTCGAAATTTATATCATATCCGAAGGGTGTCCCGGAATGATGGGGATATTCTTATATATGCATCTTGTTAATGTCGGTTACCAGGTGTTCACCATATGAATGATTTTTATCTCTATGTATGGGATGTGTATTGAAATATGAAATCTTGTGGTCTATTGTTACGATTTGATATACATAGGTTAAACCTATAACTCACCAACATTTTTGTTGACGTTTAAAGCATGTTTATTCTCAGGTGAATACTAAGAGCTTCCGCTGTTGCATACTAAAATAAGGACAAGATTTGGAGTCCATGTTTGTATGATATTGTGTAAAAACTGCATTCAAGAAACTGATTTCGATGTAACATATTTGTATTGTAAACCATTATGTAATGGTCGTGTGTAAACAGGATATTTTAGATTATCATTATTTGATAATCTACGTAAAGTTTTTTAAACCTTTATTTATGAAATAAAGGTTATGGTTTGTTTTAAAAATGAATGCAGTCTTTGAAAAACGTCTCATATAGAGGTCAAAACCTCGCAACGAAATCAATTAATATGGAACGTTTTTAATCAATAAGAACGGGACATTTCATATTGCCGGGAACCCAAATGCTATTTTACGCAACGGGTTAAGAAATTATTTTGACTCAATATATCCGAATATAGGACTTCGTGATTTAGAAAAAACGGCTAACATGCAACATAAAGAAGCATGTTATGCTTACGGGTTAGTAATGTTCGCTTCTCACCAAAGTGAGAACAAGAACATCGGGCTACAACTATTAAACAAAACGTTCCCACAAGTGACTGAGTCGGTAATTGGGGTAAGAAATGAGGTTTTAGGTTATTACGAGACTGTTGGTCATTACGTAACCTTCATCCTTTTGACGACGTTACAACACATTGTCTTACTATCGGTCACAACGGTTATGTTCCACAAAACTAAGGATGGGAAGTGGTATTAGTAAAACCAGAATGCATGACTTGTTTCTGGACGTATGAATTGCGTGTCTTTATTGCCTTTGCTGAACGCCTTATTTATTAAATAGAATTATCTCCGCAACTACTTTGTATCAAAGTTTTATGTGCTATATTTCATGTTATATGTAAAATAGCGGTATTGTAAGTTTGCAAGTTATTGTATAAAGGCTTGAATATGATATATATATATATATATATATATATATATATATATATATATATATATATATATATATATATATATATATATATATTTGTGATTAGTTTTTCACATAGAATTGTAGTAGTTGAAATGGCATGTTAGCTACTAAGTATGAACTTAACGGGTAGGTACTACCCGAATTAAAGAGTATAAAACGCTAATATGAAGAAAGAGCTTTTATAAATAAGTTCATATTACGCTACGAAATACTATTGACTACTCTTGATATTCTATATGATTAACTAGTTTCATTTGACTATTTTGAAGGAAATGGCACCGACTACTCGACACACCTTGAATATGAGCGAAGAGGAATTTCGTGCCTTTCTTGCTTCAAACATAGCCGCAGTACAGGCTGCGCTACACACCAACAATAACCTTGGATCTAGCAGTACAGGAAATCGTGTAGGATGCACCTACAAAGAATTCACTGCCTGCAAACCTTTGGAATTTGATGGAACTGAAGGACTGATCGGATTGAAACGGTGGACCGAGAAGCTCGAATCGGTGTTTGCCATAAGTAAGTGTACTGAAGAGGACAAAGTGAAGTACACTACGCATACCTTCACAGGTTCTGCGTTAACATGGTGGAATACCTATCTAGAGCAAGTGGGACAAGATGATGCTTATCCACTACCGTGGTCAGCATTCAAGCACTTGATGAACGAGAAGTATCGTCCCAGAACCGAGGTCAATAAGCTCAAGACAGAACTTAGAGGGTTATGAACCCAAGGATTTGATATTACCACGTACGAAAGACGATTCACAGAATTATGCCTATTGTGTCCAGGAGCGTTCGAAGATGAGGAAGGGAAGATCGACGCATTTGTGAAAGGATTACCGGAAAGAATCCAAGAAGATATAAGTTCACACGAGCCCGCCTCCATACAACAGGCATGTAGAATGGCTCACAAACTAGTGAACCAGATTGAAGAAAGAATTAAAGAACAGACTGCTGAAGAGGCCAATGTGAAGCAAGTCAAAAGAAAGTGGGAGGAAAACGGTGATAAGAATCACCAATACAACAACAACAGCAATTACAACAATAATCGCAACAACTATCCCAACAATCGCAACATCAACCGCAACTACAACAAACGGCACAACAACAACAACAACAACAACAACAACAACAACAACAACAACAACAACAACAACAACAACAACAACAACAACAACAACAACAACAACAACAACAACAACAACAACAACAACAACAACAACAACAACAACAACTACTACTACTACTACTACTACTACTACTACTACTACTACTACTACTACTACTACTACTACACCTACAACTACAACAATCATCCTAACAACAATAATAACCGCAACAATAACAACAATCAGAAGCAGCTATGCCAAAGGTGTGAAAAGTATCACTCTGGGTTCTGCACCAAATTTTGCAACAAGTGTAAAAGAAATGGTCATAGCGCGGCGAAGTGTGAGGTCTACGGACCAGGGGTTAACAGAACGAAAGGAACTAATGGTGTCAGAATGAGTAATGGCTGAGCAAGTAGTGTCGGAGCAAGTTATGCCAATGTAATTTGTTATAAATGTGGAAAACCGGGACACATTATTAGAAATTGCCCGAACCAGGAGAACACGAATGGACAAGGCTGCGGAAGAGTTTTCAATATTAATGCGGCAGAGGCACAGGAAGACCCGGAGCTTGTTACGGGTACATTTTTTATTGACAATAAATCTGCTTACGTTTTATTTGATTCGGGTGCGGATAGAAGCTATATGAGTAGAGATTTTTGTGCTAAATTAAGTTATCCATTGACGCCTTTGGATAGTAAATTTTTACTCGAGTTAGCAACTGGTAAATTAATTTCAGCAGATAATATATGTCGGAATCGAGAAATTAAACTGGTTAGCGAAACATTTAAGATTGACTTGATACCAGTAGAGTTAGGGAGTTTTGATGTGATAATCGGTATGGACTGGTTGAAAGAAGTGAGAGCAGAGATCGTTTGTTACAAAAATGCAATTCGCATTATACGAGAAAAAGGAAAACCCTTAATGGTGTACGGAGAAAAGGGCAACACGAAGCTACATCTTATTAGTAATTTGAAGGCACAAAAACTAATAAGAAAAGGTTGCTATGCTGTTCTAGCACACGTCGAGAAAGTACAAACTGAAGAAAAGAGCATCAATGATGTTCCCGTCGCAAAAGAATTTCCCGATGTATTTCCGAAAGAATTACCGTGATTACCCCCACATCGATCCGTTGAATTTCAAATAGATCTTGTACCAGGAGCTGCACCAATAGCTCGTGCTCCTTACAGACTCGCACCCAGTGAGATTAAAGAACTGCAAAGCCAATTACAAGAACTTTTAGAGCGTGGTTTCATTCGACCAAGCACATCACCGTGGAGAGCTCCTATTTTGTTTGTCAAGAAGAAAGATGGTACATTTAGGTTGTGTATTGACTAGAGAGAGTTGAACAAACTTACCATCAAAAACCGTTATCCACTGCCGAGAATTGACGACTTATTTGATCAACTACAATGAAAGGACCCGTCCTAATCCATCCGGACGAAGTCCATATCGATTATAAACGATTCACAACAGTTGATTACATCGCGAGGTACTTGACCTCTATATGATACATTTTACAAACATTTCATTCATTTTTGAAAAGACAATCTTTCATTTCATTGAAAGTTGACAGGCATGCATACCATTTCATAACATATCCAACTATAATTGACTTAATAATAATAATCTTGATGAACTCGACGACTCGAATGCAACGTCTTTTGAAATATGCCATGAATGACTCCAAGTAATATCTATAAAATGAGCAAATGCACAGCGGAAGATTTCTTTCGTACCTGAGAATAAACATGCCTTCAAGTGTCAACCAAAAAGTTGGTGAGTTCATTAGTTTAACATAAATAATCATTTCCATCATTTTAATAGACCACAAGATTTCGTATTTCCATTTCTCATAAACATACGTCCCATGCATAGAGACAAAAATATCATTCTTATGAATTGAACACCTGGTAACCGACATTCACAATATGTATATAAGAATATCCCCATCATTCCGGGATCCTCCTTCGGACATGATATAAATTTCGAAGTACTAAAGCATCCGGTACTTTGGATGGGGCTTGTTGGGCCCGATAGATCTATCTTTAGGATTCGCGTTAATTAGGGTGTCTGTTCCCTAATTCTTAGATTACCGGACTAAAAAGGGGCATATTCGGTTTAATAATTCAACCATAGAATGTAGTTTCGATTACTTGTGTCTATTTCGTAAAACATTTATAAAAGCAGCGCATGTATTCTCAGTCCCAAAATTATATATTGCAAAAGCATTTAAAAATGGAGCAAATGAAACTCACAATAGTGTATTTTGTAGTAAAAATACATATGACGACATTAAACAATGCAGGGTTGGCCTCGGATTCACGAACCTATATCAAGTATTAACACATTATAGTATAAATCAATTAAGTTTGTATATTTGTTATGTATTAATTATTCTTATACTATATTATGATACTTATTTGATATTTAATTAATGTTATATCAATAATATTAGTTGAAACATAATTTTATGTAATATTAGTATATTTTATGTAATAATATATTTACATATATATCTTTTGTTTTGTAAAATTAATAATTGTAGAAATACCTAAGGATAATAATAATAATATTATTAATAATAATAATTTTTAAAAGTATAAAACTACCTTAGGAGTCAGTTTTAAAAAAAATTGCACCAAGCCGAGCTCGAACCCGAGACCTCTCGTTTCCCCACATCACCCTCTAACCATTAATCCGTCTCTATTTTTCAGAAATAATCATCCTCCTAAACTTATATAACTCGTAATTGTACATCATCATTAATCATCAAGCATCATCATCATGCTTCGTGATTTTCATCATCAGCATACCTATTATCATCATTATCTGTGTCATCCATCTTCTTTATGATCACTCACGATCACATCATCATTATATCATTATCATCATACTCCAAACATCATCATCATGATTCATTACCGTATCATCTAACATCATCATTATTTTTCCCGTTATCATATTATCATAATTTTATCACCAATTATCACCATCATAGTCAACATCATTCTTTTTATCTCGATCACCCATATACCACGTAAACATATATAGCATTACCATATATTTTTAATCTTAATCACCATCATCTCTATATCAATTTATGTACGTAAACATCATCATCATTATTATGATCGTTCACAACAGAATCATGGAATGGGTCTTGACCCAACAACTTAATATTTAAATGGCCCAATTCGCCTAGTCCAAGAGGGACTCATTCGGCCCAGCAAAAATAAAGGAGTTGGATCCTATGCTAGGAGAAGTATTACTACCCAACAAAAGATTAAATATATGGAACGATTTAAGGGATCTTGATAGAGACTTTAGCATATTGTTTAATCACAAGTGGGTTTCCTGTCGGCCAACAAGGAAATATTGCAGTCCTTTTAATCGTAAAAAAAAATACAGCTATGGTAGCAGTTGAAGAATATAATAGAGTTTGTTCGTATAGGAAAAAGAATAGACAGGTTCGTCTTCATTATAATTATGTCGATCAACACCACATCTATTCATCATCTATCATCGTTCTTTAATCAGAAATTAGAAAACGAGTAGCAGGCTAATGAATTTATTGATTTGGATTGTATAAGTTTAGAGTAGTGATTGAGGAATTGAAATAAATTAGATTAATACGCGAGAAAAACAAACCCAGTTACATAGTTAGCAGCGAGTAGGGGGTGCAGATGGTGGTGTGGGTGGCGTATGGTGATTTATGGTGATGTGGGTTGGTAACATGTGACATGAGTAGCAGCAAAACGTGGCTGCAGTTTAATGGTGATTTTGAGGGGCGTTTTTAGACAGAAAAATAGGGACAGAAGCAAAAGTAATTAAGTGGATCATATAGCAGCTTAACTACATAAAATGATGTTAGTTTAGGATGTTGAGTAATTGGTGATGGTGATCCGGTTGTAGCTGGACAGAAAACATAGCAAGACAGTGTGTATCATCAAGGTTATTTTGTTGGCTTTCGATTGTGGTTGAAGTGGTATGGTTTTGATGATGGGTTGATGATAGAGAAATAACCCGGTTGTAGAACTAGGTGAGAAGGAAATATGGCCTAGTGGATTTAAGTTGCAAGTGGGTGATGATCGTGATCATGATGGTAAGGGTAATCGGTGGTGGTTTCAATGGCTAACTGGTTGTTAGTATGGTTCCTTTAAAAACTGAAAACAGAAAAGAAAGACGGATAGTGAGAGAGAAGAGAGAGTGAGATGGTTGTTTGGTGATTGTGATGGGTGGCGGTGATGGAGTGACCGAGGGTGGTGAAGTGATGGTGTAAGATGGTGGTCGTGGTGTTGGTGTGTTCTACGGCAATGGTGGTGATGGCTCTCGGTTTTGCTATGGTTGATAGGATATAGAAGACGATATAGGGAGAATTATGATTATGGTTGATCTAGTTTTGCATATGTTATTATACATATGCATAAAGAATGATAGATAGATGAGAGGTTCATTACCTGTATATATGTATATTATGCATATGCATAAAAAAAAAGTTGATAGATGAGAGATTTGAAAGAGTCAAAAGGTGCCACAGTAACTCAAATATAATTTTTAAGTTAATTAAAACGTGTGGTGTATATTATTAAATTCTGTCAACACTTATTAGGATATTATATCGTACCCGATTGTTAATTCAGTGGTGGATAAAAGTCTTCAAAAAATCACATATTTTTAAATTAATTATATTTATTTATTTTGTCATTGTGATATAAAATTCGAGCATTAACTATTAAATAAAAATTACATCAGCTGTCCCTCTCATTTATGGGTAAAATATATAAAAAAAATGTTAAAATTAAATAATTAGGTCCTAAATATACTTTTAATAAGCCTATAACTTATATAACTCGTTTTCGGCTCCTCGTTTATTTTAAAATTAAATATATATTAACTAACAATTTAATTATTAATTCAAATCATCAAATCATATAATACTTTATTTAATATCTCTAATTAATGTTATATATATATATATATATATATATATATATATATATATATATATATATATATATATATAAATATTTATTTACACACAATGTTCGTGAATCGTCGGTAATATCCAAAGGTCGATTTCATATATGAACATAGTTCAAAGTTTTTGAGACTCAATATTACAGACTTTGCTTATCATGTCGGGAGCAAAGAAAGATTAAGTTTAAATTTGGTCAGTTTAAATTTGGTCAGAAATTCCTGGGTCATCACAGTACCTACCCGTTAAAGAAATTTCGTCCCGAAATTTCAGTGAGGTTGTCATGGCTAACAATAAAGATGTTTTCATGACGAATATGATTTGATAACTAGAGTTTTATCATTATTGATTAATATAGATAAAACGATTAAATCACTCGAAGAGTACGAATGAAGCTATCACTAAATAGTGAAATGAGATAGACAAGTTTCATCATAACTTTTCACTAGTCATGATTAAATTTAGAAAATAAGGTGCATCTTGACTTTTGTCTTGGTTTGAATTCCAGAATTCAAAGGATTTAAAAGAAAATTCTTGGAAATCTATAAGATCTGATTATTCGGCGAATAAGGAAATCAGGATCTCACTAATTAAATGTGGAGATCTGACTTGATTACTCTGTATGGCATTTCCATTATAAATTAAACTCTTCCGTTCCATTATTTTTACCATTCCTATTCTCATTTCCCAAATTCAAAAGATTGTGAAAATGCTTAATCCAATTCTGATCCTTGTCCTTATCATGACTATCGCCACAATCATTCTCCTTTTCCAACTTCCACCGGGGGAATCTATTTTCTTCTACTTCGCCCTTAGGGTTATAGTGTTTTTAATTCTCCCGTGTCTTTATGTTGCGATAAACATTGATATACACGGTTTGTAATTCCTATGTTTGTGATTGGCTTTATATTTTCCTTTACTTTTCGGAGCTCCATGCTCTTGTTTTCTCTTCCTGACTCCAAGTCAAGCGAATAATTGTCCAGAATTCGTAGATATAGAGTTTCGAATGGTTATAATGTTCTAAGCCAAGGTGGAATGTGATAGCACGATTTGATTTTCAAATTTATCAAAAATACAGACGATACAGCTATCAAGAATATATTCTTCATGATATGTTCGGAGGTTATGTAGAATGAAAGAGTTATGTAACATGACACATGATGATGGTATAATCTATTGTGAACCGTCATCACATTTCATTAGAAACTCAGCATGACTTACTGTAATATAATCACGTTAATCAAGTGCCATTATATTATACTAACTCATGCATCAGTTCCCAACATTACTTCAATAACATTTATATTTTAAGCTCGAGAGTTTACAGAATATAGAAACTAACAGTTTCTATATTATGTAACACTGATAGCACGAAGAGATTAATGATTTCAGATAAGAATAGTTATGAAAATATCTTCAGAAATATGGAGGATATTTATAATGAAAGATACGATGATATCTTGGAATTTCTAATATCGAAGGATGGTGAAGAAAATTTGTTCGCAAGAGTTTGGAGTCAAAAGCGAGGTATTCGCTAAAAATTTCATCAGAAACAGAATCATCAGGATTCTTAATGTACAAGTTTAGTTCTTGTGTTTTTTTCAGAGACTCCTTCGTAGTTTGCTCAATCCGTTTTCCAGTTCCAACTTTTCTGAGCTTTTCCAACATACTATTCTTTATCATTAAACTTCCGACGATTAAGGTCGTTTACGGTTGTCTACAGTTTCTGCTGCTTCATTCAGCTTTTTCAACATTCAGAGTAATAATTCGCAGACTGGGTGCTTTTCATAGTTTCAGAATGAAAGATCATAGTTCTAAGAGAATAATGTTATATGGATTCATATAACTGTTGATGTGGAAACGTTGCGAGACTCACAATACAGATTTGATGATTCCCGGTAATTGGTATGGCAATTCTTGTTACAAGATGCAGATGAGTACATGATGAGACTTCAATAGATAAATACAGTGATTTATCGGAGAGATTTAAGCCAAGGATCAACGAGGTTCCTGGTACATCTGTTGGTAATATGGTGGAATATAATAAAAGGTTCCCCGATAACAATAAAAGAGCACACATATAAATCAAGGTTATAATAAGGTTATTTCGAACGAAAAGTCAAAGTTGACTTGCTGGAGCTGTGACAAAATTTGCTAATTTGGAAAGAGATTGCAAAGTTAATTTCGGTAATAACAACGCCAAAGGAACTAGTACAGTTACGTGTTAAACGTTTACTCAGGTTCCTAGTGTTTTCAGGTGTATAGCTATATGCACCAATCTTTTCTTCCGTAGATGAAGTGTGGTTGGTTCATCCTCCCGATTGAGATGTTTTCAAGAATCATGAAAGGTTTGAACGCATATAGTAATCGTCAAGATACAAATGAGGTTTAAGATGGAATCAAGTGGCAAACTTGAAGAATTGTTTAGTTTCATATGTTATAAACAATATTTTAATTCATTTTAATTGTCCAATGTTGGTAGTCCACAATTGATAGTCCACATTGACAGTCCAATAATTCATATACAGTTTAATATATAATATTCGAATTAATTAATACGTATCGTGACCCGTGTACATGTCTCAGACTCGATCACAACTCAAAGTATATATATTATTATAGAATCAACCTCAACCCTGTATAGAGAACTCGATCATTACTGCATATAGAGTGTCTATGGTGATTCCAAATAATATATATAGATGTGTCGATATGATATGTCAAAACCTTGTATACGTGTCCCGATATTTAGAGTGCGGAAAAATAAATATCAGAAATTAAATGACGATAAATAAAGTGCGTAAAGTAAATAACAGAAATTAAATGACGATAAATAAAATTGCGAGAATGTAAATTGAGATAAATAAACTGCGATAAATAAAATGTAATAAGGAATTAACAGTTAGCTAGGAACAATTAGCTAGGAACAGTTAGCGTGGATTCTTAACAAAATTTCTCATAGTTAATTTGTTTGTTTCTAACAAATTTTATTTTGTCAAATGTTTTCTTCATTATGCCACTTGTTGGATTCTGATAAATCAAAATCCCAATATGAAATTGGATGAATATGGTTATTCTGTGGTGAACGAATTTGTAGATCGGTGGATGTAAGTAGGATAGTAAATGACTATTGAATCAGCTTCGAAGAATGTACAGTGTAACTTATTAATGTGAAATCTAAATATTCCTCGGGTATTACCTACCCGTTAAAATATTTTCATCATTAACAGTTTATACGAAAGAATTTTTAATTACAATCTTTATGAAAATATACTTACGGATATATTTTCTTCAGATGTAATCATAGATTTAATGAGTTAATATAATATTAATCTCATTTGATTTACCGTTAGAACTAGAATATATAATCTCTAAAACATTGAAGATTACATAATCGTCATGTCGAACGAAGATAAATGATGTAGAACGATTCACAGATTGATGATTATGCTCGAGGTACATAATTTGATGTTGAGGTGTATGATGTGAACTTGAGTTGTTGGTGGTACTGGTATTGATGTTGGTGCTGGTGATGTTGCTGAAGCTGTTACGTTTTGCACCATATTCTCCAAATTGATTACTAGAGCGCGAAATTCATTGACTTCTTGTATTACTCCGGGATGATTGTCGGTCGAAACGAGCGGATGAATAAGGTTTAGAATCTGAGTTATGATATAGTCGTGGCGAGATATTCGAGAAATGAGGGTGAAAATGGTGTTACGAACAGGTTCGCCGGTAAGTGCTTCAGGTTCTTCGCCAAAAGGTGAATTCGGTTAGTGGAAGGGATCGCCTTCTGCGCGTCTTCATTGATTAAGTCGACTATGAATCCATTAGATGAATTAGAGATGGATGATGGGTTGATTCATTCTGCTGACGTTGCTTCCGGAGCTTAGATAACTATCCATTCGGAATAACTGTCGGGATAACTATCGGAATAGTTGTCAGAATCCGAGGGACTCGAACTAGTTGAAGGATTCATCTCGTACGATCAGATGAAGGATTTTCGATAAGAAATAGATTATAGGATGTAGATTAGTATCCTGCAATACATAATTTACATATGCATATGTAATACTAAAATCTCATAAGTTACGGAGGAATCTACGGAAGCTGTCAGGTAAAGATACAATAACAGATACGCTAAGATATGAATTAGCAGATACGCTAAGATATGAATTTTGTCTATACACTATTCATGCAGTCAATGCAATAAGATGTGTCTAGACTAAGAATAATAAGCAGGTAATTACTAAGGATGATAAACAAATGATTTCTGACAAAAATGATAAGCAAAACTTTTGACATGCAGACACAGTCGAAGTCCAGACTCACTAATGCATCCTAACGACTTATCAGTTAGACACACTAATGCAGACCCGGTTCACTAAGACCACCGCTCTGATACCAACTGAAAGGACCCGTCCTAATCCATCCGGACGAAGTCCATATCGATTATAAACGATTCACAACAGTTGATTACATCGCGAGGTACTTGACCTCTATATGATACATTTTACAAACATTTCATTCGTTTTTGAAAAGACAATCTTTCATTTCATTGAAAGTTGACAGGCATGCATACCATTTCATAACATATCCAACTATAATTGACTTAATAATAATCTTGATGAACTCGACGACTCGAATGCAACGTCTTTTGAAATATGCCATGAATGACTCCAAGTAATATCTATAAAATGAGCAAATGCACAGCGGAAGATTTATTTCGTACCTGAGAATAAACATGCCTTCAAGTGTCAACCAAAAAGTTGGTGAGTTCATTAGTTTAACATAAATAATCATTTCCATCATTTTAATAGACCACAAGATTTCGTATTTCCATTTCTCATAAACATACGTCCCATGCATAGAGACAAAAATATCATTCATATGAATTGAACACCTGGTAACTGACATTCACAAAATATATATAAGAATATCCCCATCATTCCAGGATCCTCCTTCGGACATGATATAAATTTCAAAGTACTAAAGCATCTGGTACTTTGGATGGGGCTTGTTGGGCCCGATAGATCTATCTTTAGGATTCGCATCAATTAGGGTGTCTGTTCCCTAATTCTTAGATTACCAGACTAAAAAGGGGCATATTCGGTTTAATAATTCAACCATAGAATGTAGTTTCGATTACTTGTGTCTATTTCGTAAAACATTTATAAAAGCAGCGCATGTACTCTCAGTCCCAAAAATATATATTGCAAAAGCATTTAAAAAGGGAGCAAATGAAACTCACAATAGTGTATTTTGTAGTAAAAATACAAATGACGACATTGAACAATGCAGGGTTGGCCTCGGATTCACGAACCTATATCAAGTATTAACACATTATAGTATAAATCAATTAAGTTTGTATATTTGTTATGTATTAATTATTCTTATACTATATTATGATACTTATTTGATATTTAATTAATGTTATATCAATAATATTAGTTGAAACATAATTTTATGTAATATTAGTATATTTTATGTAATAATATATTTACATATATATCTTTTGTTTTGTAAAATTAATAATTGTAGAAATACCTAAGGATAATAATAATAATATTAATAATAATAATAATTTTTAAAAGTATAAAACTACCTTAGGAGTCAGTTTTAAAAAAAATTGCACCAAGCCGGGCTCGAACCCGAGATCTCTCGTTTCCCGACATCACCCTCTAACCATTAATCCGTCTCTATTTTTCTGAAATAATCATCCTCCTAAACTTATATAACTCGTAATTGTACATCATCATTAATCATCAAGCATCATCATCATGCTTCGTGATTTTCATCATCAACATACCTATTATCATCATTATCTGTGTCATCCATCTTCTTTATGATCACTCACGATCAAATCATCATTATATCATTATCATCATACTCCAAACATCATCATCATGATTCATTACCGTATCATCTAACATCATCATTATTTTTCCCGTTATCATATTATCATCATTTTTATCACCAATTATCACCATCATAGTCAACATCATTCTTTTTATCTCGATCACCCATATACCACGTAAACATATATAGCATTACCATATATTTTTAATCTTAATCACCATCATCTCTATATCAATTTATGTACGTAAACATCATCATCATTATTATGATCGTTCACAACAGAATCATGGAATGGGTCTTGACCCAACAACTCAATATTTAAATGGCCCAATTCGCCTAGTCCAAGAGGGACTCATTCGGCCCAGCAAAAATAAAGGAGTTGGATCCTATGCTAGCAAAAATATATGGAACGATTTAAGGGATCTTGATAGAGACTTTAGCATATTGTTTAATCACAAGTGGGTTTCCTGTCGGCCAACAAGGAAATATTGCAGTCCTTTTAATCGTAAAAAAAAATACAGCTGTGGTAGCAGTTGAAGAATATAATAGAGTTTGTTCGTACAGGAAAAAGAATAGACAGGTTCGTCTTCATTATAATTATGTCGATCAACACCACATCTATTCATCATCTATCATCGTTCTTTAATCAGAAATTAGAAAACGAGTAGCAGGCCAATGAATTTATTGATTTGGATTGTATAAGTTTAGAGTAGTGATTGAGGAATTGAAATAAATTAGATTAATACGCGAGAAAAACAAACCCAGTTACATAGTTAGCAGCGAGTAGGGGGTGCAGATGGTGGTGTGGGTGGCGTATGGTGATTTATGGTGATGTGGGTTGGTAACATGTGACATGAGTAGCAGCAAAACGTGGCTGCAGTTTAATGGTGATTTTGAGGGGCGTTTTTAGACAGAAAAATAGGGACAGAAGCAAAAGTAATTAAGTGGATCATATAGCAGCTTAACTACATAAAATGATGTTAGTTTAGGATGTTGAGTAATTGGTGATGGTGATCCGGTTGTAGCTGGACAGAAAACATAACAAGACAGTGTGTATCATCAAGGTTATTTTGTTGGCTTTCGATTGTGGTTGAAGTGGTATGGTTTTGGTGATGGGTTGATGATAGAGAAATAACCCGGTTGTAGAACCAGGTGAGAAGGAAATATGGCCTAGTGGATTTAAGTTGCAAGTGGGTGATGATCGTGATCATGATGGTAAGGGTAATCGGTGGTGGTTTCAATGGCTAACTGGTTGTTAGTGTGGTTCCTTTAAAAACTGAAAACAGAAAAGAAAGACGGATAGTGAGAGAGAAGAGAGAGTGAGATGGTTGTTTGGTGATTGTGATGGGTGGCGGTGATGGAGTGACCGAGGGTGGTGAAGTGATGGTGTAAGATGGTGGTCGTGGTGTTGGTGTGTTCTACGGCAATGGTGGTGATGGCTCTCGGTTTAGCTATGGTTGATAGGATATAGAAGACGATATAGAGAGAATTATGATTATGGTTGATCTAGTTTTGCATATGTTATTATACCTATGCATAAAGAATGATACATAGATGAGAGGTTCATTACCTGTATATATGTATATTATGCATATGCATAAAAAAAAAGTTGATAGATGAGAGATTTGAAAGAGTCAAAAGGTGCCACAGTAACTCAAATATAATTTTTAAGTTAATTAAAACGTGTGGTGTATATTATTAAATTATGTCGACACTTATTAGGATATTATATCGTACCCGATTGTTAATTCAGTGGTGGATAAAAGTCTTCAAAAAATCACATATTTTTAAATTAATTATATTTATTTATTTTGGTCATTGTGATATAAAATTCGAGCATTAACTATTAAATAAAAATTACATCAGCTGTCCCTCTCATTTATGGGTAAAATATAAAAAAAAATGTTAAAATTAAATAATTAGGTCCTAAATATACTTTTAATAAGCCTATAACTTATATAACTCATTTTCGGCTCCTCGTTTATTTTAAAATTAAATATATATTAACTAACAATTTAATTATTAATTCAAATCATCAAATCATATAATACTTTATTTAATATCTCTAATTAATGTTATATATACCTATATATATATATATATATATATATTGTAACGACCCGGAAATTTCCGACCAAATTTAAACTCTAATCTCTATATGGTTCCGACACGATAAGCAAAAACCCTAAAGTTGACCCGCATTTTTTTTCGATCGTTCTATACTTATAAGATTAATATTTACATAAATTAAACCTTACCAACATGATAAGCAATCCAAATTGTTGAGATTTATGTTTCCGAAAAGAGTTTTACACAACGTTTGACCGTCTAGTTTGACCGATGATATCACGAACTATACAATATATGATAATTATACGTTTGTGTATATATATGTATATATACATATTTAACATGATTAATGAATGTTTTAATATCTCATTTTGTATTAATAACAATAAGTTATAAGTATATTTTGAAACTACTAACTTAAGTTTTCAAAACGATAACTATACGTAACGTTATTTGACATAAATACTTAAGACTTATAATGTTTATACATATATCGTATAAGTAATGTATTTACTCACTTTTAAGACTTAAATACATAAAATCATATAAGTGTATTCACAAAAGATAGCTATATTTGAATCCTCATTCCATTTTTCACAAAATTTCTATACGTATATCTAGAGTATTTGTACTCGTATCATACCTAGCTTCTATACGTATTTACTATTGGTATATACACATCAAATCACCACCTAACCAGCCCTTGTTACTACCCTAGGTATAAGGTAATTGCTTTTGTATTATTGTTTGACAAATACATAAGATTACAAACTAAAATTTTGTCATGTTATCCTTAAAGATCACATTTTTAGGAGTATATATGTATCATCATTTTGATTCATTTACTACTTCAATCTCCTAGCTAAAACACACACACTTATAACCCTTAAACACCTTCAACAATTCAGTAAAGTTCTAAGAAGATCTAGCTTCAAAAACCTTACTTAAACACCATAAGAAAACCATACAAAAACACTTCAAGAAAACCTTCCAAGAACACCAACTTACTTCCAATCTTTCATCCACTTCTATCACCCTTTTGATTCTAGCTTCTTACTCCTCTTTTACAGCAAACTTATCCAAGGAACTTGAGGTAGAATCTATGTTCATAACCTTGTTCGATTCATATATATATAGCTATCTTATTTTGTGGTACAAAAGTTTAACAACAAGAACATAGTTTGAATGTTTTCAAACTTGTTTGCAAACTAAATAGATCCTTCTAACTTAACTTTTAAAATACTTCAAGACCTGTAATATAACTTAAATATATGCTAATTTAATAAGGTAAAACTTGGTTTTTCAAAGTATAAGTATTTTTAGAAAAATGGTCATTAAATGATTTTTTTTTTGTAACAAAATGTTTAACTTCATATGTTTCACTAATGTTTCACTTATGCCGTATGATTTTGAATACAAACCAAGGTATTTACAGTTCATAGTCTTAAAGAAGAACTCGATCCAAGAAGATGGCAATTTGAATCAACGAAAACGGACTTGTAACGAAGAAACTATGACCGAAACAAAATTGGTTATCCTAGATCATTTCAACTACGGGATCAATTGGAAAAAAAGATATAAATCACATATTTCTAAGATAACATGATATTTTATATATATGTACTCATAATTCAATTTCATATGGTTCAGGATCACCCGTAAACAACACGAGAAGATTAATCATAAGATCCCATGATTGTACGCAACACGTCATTTGACAACACCGGTACTTTATGTACGCAACACGTCATTTGACAACACCGGTACCATGGGTCAAGATTAATCTCGACCAACACATATACGATGGGGTTTTATGGGAGTTTTATTTATTTCGTTGGGGGTTTATTTATTGCGGGTATATTAAACATCTAAAAATGAACCATTAAAATTGAATTACTAACATCGAAACGCTAACTACGGACTAAGGAATTATTCAAAGTATTAAAAGTATTATAAATATATATACGAGATGTTTGTTTAAAATGAAAATATATTGATATATTATATATGGATAGGTTCGTGATATCAACCGGAGACCAAGTCAAATTATATATATATCTTCAAGACGAAAGTGAGTATATAGTCCCACTTTTAAACTCTAAATATTTCGGGATGAGAATACATGTATTTTATGTTTTACGTTATGGACACAAGTAACTGAAAAATATATTCTACGTTGAGTTGTACCACTGGCATACTTCCCTGTAGCTTGGTAACTGTTATTTACAGCGGTATTGTAAACGCGAATCCTGTTGATAGATCTATCGGGCCTGACAACCCCAACCGGACTGGACGACCAGTATTCAACGGTTGCACAGTACTTCGTTTTGCGACTACACCTTGGTACGGTGTAGTAAGATTTCATATTAAAGGGAATATGCGACGTGATTAAATGTTAAGTATGGTTACCAAGTGCTCAACCACTTAGAATATTTTTATTGAAATGATTATATACGAAATCTTGTGGTCCATTGTTATAACGCTGCTAGCATCAAACCTATATATCTCACCAACTTTATGTTGACGTTTTAAAGCATGTTATTCTCAGGTACGAATTAAGTCTTCCGCTGTGCATTAGCTCATGTTAAGGATACTACTTGGGACCATTTAAGCTATGATACAAGGACGTTGCATTCGAGTCATTGAAGTTCATTAAAGACTATTGTTATGAAAATGGCAGATTAGATCATTTGGTTGTTATAAAATGTTAGGCTAATATGTCAACTCTCGATGTAATAATAGATTGCCTTTAAGAAATAAATGCAACGTTTGTAAAATGTATCATATAGAGGTCAAGTACCTCGCGATGTTATCAACTATTGTAATTCGTTTTTAATCTATATGGACGATGTCCGGATGATTAGTTTCGGATCCTTTCAGTTGGTATCAGAGCGTTGGTCTTAGCGAACCAGGCCTTGCATTAGTGTGTCTAACTGGTAGTTGTTAGGATACATTAGTGAGTCTGGACTTTGACCGTATCTACCTGCTAAAAAGTTTTGGTTATCATTTCTAGTCGGAAACCATCTGCTTATCATCCTTAGGGAGTTGCCTGCTTATCATTCTTTAGTCTAGACACGTCTTACTGCATCTAGTGCATCGATAGTGTATAGACAAAATTCATATCCTAGCGTATCTATTACTATAAACATTGCCCGACGAATTTCAAAGATTCTCCGTAATTCACGGGATTTCGGTATTATATATACATATGAAAATTATGTATTGAAGAGTATAAAAACCCAACTCCTATAATCTATTCCAAACCAAAAAAAAATTCATTTCTCCAACTATACAAGATGAATTCTTCATCCAGTTCGAATTCCTCCGACTTCGATAGCTACGCCGACATGGATTTCCATTCGAGCTCCGAGAACAGCATCACCGGAATGGATCAACCAATTTCCCATCATCTATTTTGGATGAATTGGGGATGGGTTCGTAATATACTAAATCTCTGGAGGCAAGAAGAAGGTGATCCATTCCATCCACCAAATTGTCCTCTTAACGATGAACCTGAAGCACTTACCGGTGAACCTATTCGAAACACCATTTTCTCGCTCATTTCTAGAGTATCTCGTCATGATTACATACTATCCCATATTTCGAATCTTGTTCATTCGCTCGTTCCAACCGTCAATCATCCCGGTATAATAGAAGAAGTCAACGAGCTTCGCGCTCGGGTAGTGGCTTTAGAAAATACGGTGCGAAGGTTACAAACACCAGCAGCAGCACCAGCAGCATAATCTATACCACCATCATCAACGCCGACAGTACTCTTGTCACCCCCAAAATCTCAACATCACAATCTGTATCTCGAATATCAACATCACACGACTCAATATCTGTACTTCGAGTATGATCTTCGTTCTATATATCGTTCTACATCGATTATCTTCGCTTTACGTATCGTATGACGATTATGTAATTTCTAAAGTCTTAGAGATTATGTAATCTAGAATTAACGATAAATCAAATGAGTTTATTATCTTATTGACTCATTAAATCTATGATTATCTCTGAAGAAAATATATATGCAAGTATATTTTCATAAAGATAGTAATTAAAAATTCCTTCGTACAAACTAATAATGATGAAAATATTTTAACGGGTGGGTAGTACCCGAGGAATATTTAGAATTCACATTAATAAGTTATATTGTACATTCTTGAATCTGATTCAACGGTCATTTGTTATTTTACTTACAACCATCGATATACGTATCCGTTCACCCCAAAATAACCATTTCCATTTAAATTTCATATTTGAATTTTTTTTTTACCTATCCAAATCCAACAAGTGGCATAAAGAAGAAACATTGGACAATTAAAATGAAATAAAATGTTGATTATAACATATGAAACTAAACAATTCTTCAATTTTGCCACTTGATTTCATCCTAAACCTCATTTGTACTTCGACAATTATAATCCTCATTCAAATCTTTTCATGATTCTTGAAAACACCTCGATCGAGAAGTTGAACCAGCCGCACCTCGTTTACGGAAGAAAGATTTATGCATACAGTGATGCACCTGAAAAATTTTCGAAACCGAAGTTATAGTTAAAACGTATCCGCGTCGAATTCCTTATCATTCATTATCAAAAACAATCATACGATTCCTTTTCAAGAAGCTAATTTTGTCACAGCTCCACTTCGACTTCTCAGTGAGACTACTCCTATTATAATCTCGATATTTATACTTTGTCCTTTCGACGTTGTTACCGGAGAACCTTTTTCACAACATCATCAGCAGACGTACCAGCAACTCGTTATCTCTTTGGCGAAACCCGCAATCAGTATTTTGAAAATCTCGTAGAAATTCTCCCAGTTATACCGAGAACGACTATCCCTAAGAATTACATTTTTCGAATGTGAAGTTCTGAAAAACATCCTGGACTATGAAGTAGTTCTTGAAATGCTGAAGAAGCAGAAAAAAAAAAAAAAAAAAAAAAAAAAAAAAAAAAAAAAAAACTGTAAACGACTTTAACAGTCAAAAGTTTAATGATGAAGTACATTGTATTGGTAAAGCTTAGAAAAAGAGGAGAGTTGGAACTGGAAAACGGATTGAGCAAAGTATGAAGGAGGATGTAGATAAATCACAAGAACTGAATCTGCTTTCAAAGGATTCAAACGATTCAGTGCTTGCTGAAACCATTAGTAAAAAAAAAAAACCTACCCCTTATCCTAAACCTTTCCCGATGATATTCTTCATCATCATCTTATCTTAGATATTATAAGATATCTTCATATCTTTTGTTATACATATCCTCCATATTTCTGGAGATATTCTCACAACTGTTCTTATCCAAAATCATGTATTTCTCCGTAATATCTGCGTTACAATATAAAAGAAACTGTGTTAGTTTCTAAGTTCTAAAACCTTCAAGTTTAAAATAGGAATGTTTTGAAGTAGTGTTGGGAACTGATACATGAATTAGTATAATATAATGAAACTTGATCAACTTCATTATATTACAGTAAGTCATGTTAAGTTTCTAATGGAATGTGATGATTCACAGTACCGTCATCATGTGCCATGTTACACGGCTCTTACATTCTATCAAGTCTTCAAACATATTAGAACGTATCACCTTGATAGTTCTATTTTTTTTTCCGGAATATTCGAGTAATTTAACGAATCAAGATCGTGCCATTACAATTTTATTCTAAAACCAATAGCTAGGTTCATTCCAAATTTTATACCTACGAATTCCGAACTATTGATCGCTTGACTCAAGGACGGGAAGAAGAAACGAAGGGACAAAGTCCCAAAATAGAAATTGGGGTATAGATCACAGCAAATAGGAGAGAATATTAACTATGGATGACAATGATTATGGAAAACAGAAGCAGGAGCATCGAAGTATAAGGAAAGATATCAAACCCAACAACCACCCAGAAACTACAAACCATGTATATCAATACGTATGGCGACGTAAAGACACGGGAGAATTAGAAACATTATAATTCCAAGAAAATCATAAAAGTGAATAGATTCTTCTGGCGGTAGATGGAAGAGAAGAATGAAAGATATAAAAGTTAGAAGTATAACAAAAATCAGAACGGGATGAAGCATTTCAAAGGATACCTTAAAGTAGGAATTAAGGAGAAAGAGTAGAAGATGCGAGTTGTGAAAAATAAGGAAACGAAGGGGTGGATTTATAGTGAAATATCCGACAGAGAAATCGAAACAGATTACCGCATTAAATCAAAGAAGATTCTGATCGCCGAATAACCAAATCTTATTACGTAAGATTTTTCCTAAATCCCTTAAATCCCGGAAATCAATTCTAAACCACGTCATCGATTAAAAACGATTCCATATTTACTCATTTCATTTTTTTTTTTTGTGATAGCTTCGCTCGTGCGTCTCACATAACCAAATCGTTTTATCTAAATCTTTCAATAATGATAAAATTTCATTATTTCCTCATATTCGTCATGAAAACATTCCTATGGTTATTTATGACAACCTCTACCAAATTTCGAGGACGAAATTTCTTTAACGGATGGGTACTGTAACGACCCGGAAATTTCCGACCAAATTTAAACTCTAATCTCTATATGGTTCCGACACGATAAGCAAAAACCCTAAAGTTGACCCGCATTTTTTTTCGATCGTTCTATACTTATAAGATTAATATTTACATAAATTAAACCTTACCAACATGATAAGCAATCCAAATTGTTGAGATTTATGTTTCCGAAAAGAGTTTTACACAACGTTTGACCGTCTAGTTTGACCGATGATATCACGAACTATACAATATATGATAATTATACGTTTGTGTATATATATGTATATATACATATTTAACATGATTAATGAATGTTTTAATATCTCATTTTGTATTAATAACAATAAGTTATAAGTATATTTTGAAACTACTAACTTAAGTTTTCAAAACGATAACTATACGTAACGTTATTTGACATAAATACTTAAGACTTATAATGTTTATACATATATCGTATAAGTAATGTATTTACTCACTTTTAAGACTTAAATACATAAAATCATATAAGTGTATTCACAAAAGATAGCTATATTTGAATCCTCATTCCATTTTTCACAAAATTTCTATACGTATATCTAGAGTATTTGTACTCGTATCATACCTAGCTTCTATACGTATTTACTATTGGTATATACACATCAAATCACCACCTAACCAGCCCTTGTTACTACCCTAGGTATAAGGTAATTGCTTTTGTATTATTGTTTGACAAATACATAAGATTACAAACTAAAATTTTGTCATGTTATCCTTAAAGATCACATTTTTAGGAGTATATATGTATCATCATTTTGATTCATTTACTACTTCAATCTCCTAGCTAAAACACACACACTTATAACCCTTAAACACCTTCAACAATTCAGTAAAGTTCTAAGAAGATCTAGCTTCAAAAACCTTACTTAAACACCATAAGAAAACCATACAAAAACACTTCAAGAAAACCTTCCAAGAACACCAACTTACTTCCAATCTTTCATCCACTTCTATCACCCTTTTGATTCTAGCTTCTTACTCCTCTTTTACAGCAAACTTATCCAAGGAACTTGA
The DNA here is from genome assembly GCF_046630445.1 of Rutidosis leptorrhynchoides. Classification (NCBI taxonomy): domain Eukaryota; kingdom Viridiplantae; phylum Streptophyta; class Magnoliopsida; order Asterales; family Asteraceae; genus Rutidosis; species Rutidosis leptorrhynchoides. The sequence continues at coordinate 348,140,742 of NC_092343.1, forward strand.
GGTAGAATCTATGTTCATAACCTTGTTCGATTCATATATATATAGCTATCTTATTTTGTGGTACAAAAGTTTAACAACAAGAACATAGTTTGAATGTTTTCAAACTTGTTTGCAAACTAAATAGATCCTTCTAACTTAACTTTTAAAATACTTCAAGACCTGTAATATAACTTAAATATATGCTAATTTAATAAGGTAAAACTTGGTTTTTCAAAGTATAAGTATTTTTAGAAAAATGGTCATTAAATGATTTTTTTTTTGTAACAAAATGTTTAACTTCATATGTTTCACTAATGTTTCACTTATGCCGTATGATTTTGAATACAAACCAAGGTATTTACAGTTCATAGTCTTAAAGAAGAACTCGATCCAAGAAGATGGCAATTTGAATCAACGAAAACGGACTTGTAACGAAGAAACTATGACCGAAACAAAATTGGTTATCCTAGATCATTTCAACTACGGGATCAATTGGAAAAAAAGATATAAATCACATATTTCTAAGATAACATGATATTTTATATATATGTACTCATAATTCAATTTCATATGGTTCAGGATCACCCGTAAACAACACGAGAAGATTAATCATAAGATCCCATGATTGTACGCAACACGTCATTTGACAACACCGGTACTTTATGTACGCAACACGTCATTTGACAACACCGGTACCATGGGTCAAGATTAATCTCGACCAACACATATACGATGGGGTTTTATGGGAGTTTTATTTATTTCGTTGGGGGTTTATTTATTGCGGGTATATTAAACATCTAAAAATGAACCATTAAAATTGAATTACTAACATCGAAACGCTAACTACGGACTAAGGAATTATTCAAAGTATTAAAAGTATTATAAATATATATACGAGATGTTTGTTTAAAATGAAAATATATTGATATATTATATATGGATAGGTTCGTGATATCAACCGGAGACCAAGTCAAATTATATATATATCTTCAAGACGAAAGTGAGTATATAGTCCCACTTTTAAACTCTAAATATTTCGGGATGAGAATACATGTATTTTATGTTTTACGTTATGGACACAAGTAACTGAAAAATATATTCTACGTTGAGTTGTACCACTGGCATACTTCCCTGTAGCTTGGTAACTGTTATTTACAGCGGTATTGTAAACGCGAATCCTGTTGATAGATCTATCGGGCCTGACAACCCCAACCGGACTGGACGACCAGTATTCAACGGTTGCACAGTACTTCGTTTTGCGACTACACCTTGGTACGGTGTAGTAAGATTTCATATTAAAGGGAATATGCGACGTGATTAAATGTTAAGTATGGTTACCAAGTGCTCAACCACTTAGAATATTTTTATTGAAATGATTATATACGAAATCTTGTGGTCCATTGTTATAACGCTGCTAGCATCAAACCTATATATCTCACCAACTTTATGTTGACGTTTTAAAGCATGTTATTCTCAGGTACGAATTAAGTCTTCCGCTGTGCATTAGCTCATGTTAAGGATACTACTTGGGACCATTTAAGCTATGATACAAGGACGTTGCATTCGAGTCATTGAAGTTCATTAAAGACTATTGTTATGAAAATGGCAGATTAGATCATTTGGTTGTTATAAAATGTTAGGCTAATATGTCAACTCTCGATGTAATAATAGATTGCCTTTAAGAAATAAATGCAACGTTTGTAAAATGTATCATATAGAGGTCAAGTACCTCGCGATGTTATCAACTATTGTAATTCGTTTTTAATCTATATGGACGATGTCCGGATGATTAGTTTCGGATCCTTTCATATATATACAAGAAATATTATATATACACATAATGTTCGTGAATCGTCGGTAATATCCAAAGGTCGATTTCATATATGAACATAGTTCAAAGTTTTTGAGACTCAATATTACAGACTTTGCTTATCATGTCGGGAGCATATAAAGATTAATTTTAAATTTGGTCAGTTTAAATTTGGTCAGAAATTCCCGGGTCATCACATACAAGGCTCGTCTGTTTATTCAAAGATTGACTTACGTTCTGGGTATCATCAAATGCGGGTGAAAGAAGATGATATTCCAAAGACTGCTTTCAGAACACGTTACCGTCATTACGAGTTTATGGTCATGCCGTTTGGTTTAACTAATGCACCAGCTGTGTTCATGGACCTTATGAACCGAGTGTGTGGACCATACCTTGACAAGTTTGTCATTGTTTTCATTGATGACATACTTATTTACTCAAAGAATGACCAAGAACACGGTGAACATTTGAGAAAGGTGTTAGAAGTATTGAGGAAGGAAGAATTGTACGCTGAGTTTTCAAAGTATGCATTTTGGTTGGAAGAAGTTCAATTCCTCGGTCACATAGTGAACAAAGAAGGTATTAAGGTGGATCCGGCAAAGATAGAAACTGTTGAAAAGTGGGAAACCCCAAAAACTCTGAAACACATACGCCAGTTTTTAGGACTAGCTGGTTACTACAAAAGGTTCATCCAAGACTTTTCCAGAATAGCAAAACCCTTGACTACATTAATGCATAAAGGGAAGAAATTTGAATGGAAGGATGAACAAGAGAAAGCGTTTCAGTTATTGAAGAAAAAGCTAACTACGGCACCTATATTGTCATTGCCTGAAGGGAATGATGATTTTTTGATTTATTGTGACGCATCAAAGCAAGGTCTCGGTTGTGTAGTAATGAAATGAACGAAGGTGATTGTTTATGCGTCTAGACAATTGAAGATTCACGAACAAAATTATACGACGCATGATTTGGAATTAGGCGCGGTTGTTTTTGCATTAAAGACTTGGAGGCACTACTTATATGGGGTCAAAAGTATTATATATACCGACCACAAAAGTCTTCAACACATATTTAATCAGAAACAACTGAATATGAGGCAGCGTAGGTGGATTGAATTATTGAATGATTACGACTTTGAGATTCGTTACCACCCGGGGAAGGAAAATGTGGTAGCCGATGCCTTGAGCAGGAAGGACAGAGAACCCATTCGAGTAAAATCTATGAATATAATGATTCGCAATAACCTTACTACTCAAATAAAGGAGGCGCAACAAGGAGTTTTAAAAGAGGGAAATTTAAAGGATGAAATACCCAAAGCATCGGAGAAGCATCTTAATATTCGGGAAGACGGAACCCGGTATAGGGCTGAAAGGATTTGGGTACCAAAATTTGGAGATATGAGAGAAATGGTACTTAGAGAAGCTCATAAAACCAGATACTCAATACATCCTGGAACGGGGAAGATGTACAAGGATCTCAAGAAACATTTTTGGTGGCCAGGTATGAAAGCCGATGTTGCTAAATACGTAGGAGAATGTTTGACGTGTTCTAAGGTCAAAGCTGAGCATCAGAAACCATCAGGTCTACTTCAACAACCCGAAATCCCGGAATGGAAATGGGAAAACATTACCATGGATTTCATCACTAAATTTCCAAGGACTGCAAGTGGTTTTGATACTATTTGGGTAATAGTTGATCGTCTCACCAAATCAGCACACTTCCTGCCAATAAGAGAAGATGACAAGATGGAGAAGTTAGCACGACTGTATTTGAAGGAAGTCGTCTCCAGACATGGAATACCAATCTCTATTATCTCTGATAGGGATGGCAGATTTATTTCAAGATTTTGGCAGACAATACAGCAAGCATTAGGAACTCGTCTAGACATGAGTACTGCCTATCATCCACAAACAGATGGGCAGAGTAAAAGGATGATACAAACGCTTGAAGACATGCTACGAGCATGTGTTATTGATTTCGGAAACAGTTGGGATCGACATCTACCGTTAGCAGAATTTTCCTACAACAACAACTACCATTCAAGTAGTGAGATGGCGCCGTTTGAAGCACTTTATGGTAGAAAGTGCAGGTCTCTGATTTGTTGGAGTGAAGTGGGGGATAGACAGATTACGGGTCCGGAGATAATACAAGAAAGTACCGAGAAGATCATCCAAATTCAACAACGGTTGAAAACCGCCCAAAGTCGACAAAAGAGCTACGCTGACATTAAAAGAAAAGATATAGAATTTGAAATTGGAGAGATGGTCATGCTTAAAGTTGCACCTTGGAAAGGCGTTTTTCGATTTGGTAAACGAGGGAAATTAAATCCAAGGTATATCGGACCATTCAAGATTATTGATCGTGTCGGACCAGTAGCTTACCGACTTGAGTTACCTCAACAACTCGCGGCTGTAGATAACACTTTCCACGTCTCGAATTTGAAGAAATGTTTTGCTAAAGAAGATCTCACTATTCCGTTAGATGAAATCCAAATCAACCAAAAACTTCAATTCATCGAAGAACCCGTCGAAATAATGGCTCGTGAGGTTAAAAGACTTAAGCAAAACAAGATACCAATTGTTAAGGTTCGATGGAATGCTCGTAGAGGACCTGAGTTCACCTGGGAATGAGAAGATCAGATGAAGAAGAAATACCCGTATTTATTTCCAGAAGATACGTCAACACCTCCAACTGCTTAAAATTTCGGGACGAAATTTATTTAACTGGTAGGTACTGTAGTGACCCGAACTTTTCCATGTTTATATATATATTAAATGAAATTGTTATTTACATGATTAAGTGTTTCCAACATGTTAAGTAATCAAACTTGTTAAAACTTGATTAATTGAAATATGTTTCATATAGACAATTGACCACCCAAGTTGACCGGTGATTCACGAACGTTAAAACTTATAAAAACTATATGATGACATATATATGGTTATATATATAGTTAACATGATATTATGATAAGTAAACATATCATTAAGTATATTAATAATGAACTACATATGTAAAAACAAGACTACTAACTTAATGATTTTGAAACGAGACATATATGTTACGATTATCGTTCTAACGACATTTAATGTATATATATCATATTAAGAGATATTCTTACATCATAATATCATGATAAAATAATAATTTAAAATCTCATTTGATATTATAAACATTGGGTTAACAACATTTAACAAGATCGTTAACCTAAAGGTTTCAAAACAACACTTACATGTAACGACTAACGATGACTTAACGACTCAGTTAAAATGTATATACATGTAGTGTTTTAATATGTATTCATACACTTTTGAAAGACTTCAAGACTCTTATCAAAATACTTCTACTTAACAAAAATGCTTACAATTACATCCTCGTTCAGTTTCATCAACAATTCTACTCGTATGCACCCGTATTCGTACTCGTACAATACACAGCTTTTAGATGTATGTACTATTGGTATATACACTCCAATGATCAGCTCTTAGCAGCCCATGTGAGTCATCTAAAACATGTGGGAACCATCATTTGGCAACTAGCATGAAATATCATATAAAATTATAAAATTATGAGTAATCTTTCATGACTTATTTACATGAAAACAAAATTACATATCCTTTATATCTAATCCATACACCAACTACCAAAAACACCTACAAAAACTTTCATTCTTCAATTTTCTTCATCTAATTGATCCCTCTCAAGTTCTATCTTCAAGTTCTAAGTGTTCTTCATTAATTCTACAAGTTCTAGTTTCATAAAATCAAGAATACTTCCAAGTTTGCTAGCTTACTTCCAATCTTGTAGAGTGATCATCCAACCTCAAGAAATCTTTCTTATTTACAGTAAGATATCTTTCTAATACAAGGTAATACTCATATTCAAACTTTGATTCAATTTCTATAACTATAACAATCTTATTTCAAGTGAAAATCTTACTTGAACTGTTTTCGTGTCATGATTCTGCTTCAAGAACTTTCAAGCCATCCAAGGATCCTTTGAAGCTAGATCCATTTTTCTCATTTCCAGTAGCTTTATCCAAAAAACTTGAGGTAGTAATGATGTTCATAACATCATTCGATTCATACATATAAAGCTATCTTATTCGAAGGTTTAAACTTATAATCACTAGAACAAAAGTTAATCCTAACTTGACTTTTAAAATCAACTAAAATCATGTTATATATCTATATGATATGCTAACTTAATGATTTAAAACCTGGAAACACGAAAAACACCGTAAAACCGGATTTACGCCGTCGTAGTAACACCGCGGGCTGTTTTGGGTTAGTTAATTAAAAACTATGATAAACTTTGATTTAAAAGTTGTTCTTCTGGGAAAATGATTTTTCTTATGAACATGAAACTATATCCAAAAATCATGGTTAAACTCAAAGTGGAAGTATGTTTTTCAAAATGGTCATCAAGACGTCGTTCTTTCGACTAAAATGACTACCTCTTACAAAAACGACTTGTAACTTATATTTCTGACTATAAACCTATACTTTTTCTGTTTAGATTCATAAAATAGAGTTCAATATGAAACCATAGCAATTTGATTCACTCAAAACGGATTTAAAATGAAGAAGTTATGGGTAAAACAAGATTGGATAATTTTTCTTATTGCTGCAACGTGAAAATTGGTAACAAATCTATATTAATCATATCCTAGCTAACTTATATTGTATTATACATGTATTCTAATATATTATGTAATCTTGGGATACCATAGACACGTATGCAAATGTTTTGACATATCATATCGACCCATGTGTATATATTATTTGGAACAACCATAGACACTCTATATGCAGTAATGTGGGAGTTAGCTATACAGGGTTGAGGTTGATTCCAAAAATATATATACTTTGAGTTGTGATCTAGCCTGAGACGTGTATACACTGGGTCGTGGATTGATTCAAGATAATATATATCAATTTTTTTCTGTACATCTAACGTTGGACAACTAGTTGTAGGTTACTAACGAGGACAGCTAACTTAATGAACTTAAAACATCAAAATGTATTAAAAGTGTTGTAAATATATTTTGAACATACTTTGATATATATGTACATATTTGTTATAGGTTCGTGAATCGACCAGTGACCAAGTCTTACTTCCCGACGAAGTAAAAATCTGTGAAAGTGAGTTATAGTCCCACTTTTAAAATCTAATATTTTTGGGATGAGAATACATGCAGGTTTTATAAATGATTTACAAAATAGACACAAGTACGTGAAACTACATTCTATGGTTGAATTATCGAAATCGAATATGCCCCTTTTTATTAAGTCTGGTAATCTAAGAATTAGGGAACAGACACCCTAATTGACGCGAATCCTAAAGATAGATCTATTGGGCCTAACAAACCCCATCCAAAGTACCGGATGCTTTAGTACTTCGAAATTTATATCATATCCGAAGGGTGTCCCGGAATGATGGGGATATTCTTATATATGCATCTTGTTAATGTCGGTTACCAGGTGTTCACCATATGAATGATTTTTATCTCTATGTATGGGATGTATATTGAAATATGAAATCTTGTGGTCTATTGTTACGATTTGATATATATAGGTTAAACCTATAACTCACCAAGATTTTTTGTTGACGTTTAAAGCATGTTTATTCTCAGGTGAATACTAAGAGCTTCCGCTGTTGCATACTAAAAAAAGGACAAGATTTGGAGTCCATGCTTGTATGATATTGTGTAAAAACTGCATTCAAGAAACTTATTTCGTTGTAACATATTTGTATTGTAAACCATTATGTAATAGTCGTGTGTAAACAGGATATTTTAGATTATCATTATTTGATAATCTACGCAAAGCTTTTTAAACCTTTATTGATGAAATAAAGGTTATGGTTTGTTTTAAAATGAATGCAGTCTTTGAAAAACGTCTCATATAGAGGTCAAAATCTCGCAACGAAATCAATTAATATGGAACGTTTATAATCAATATGAACGGGACATTTCATCTATGTTACGTTTGTGATCAGTAGTTCAGTTTATAGGCTACCATGATCGCTCGTTATTATCCTATCTGTGTTTATATGTGGTTACAGATACTGCAGAAACGCGATAAGGATGTTTGACTATATTAGACTCAGTCAGACGTACGAGTGAAGCCTCACTCGTACGGCTGACAAGCTCATACGCACGAGTGTGCTGAGTTGAGTCACAAACCTAATCTGAGTATACATACACGAGTGAGTGATCACCCGTACGCCTGAGACAGCCCACTCGTACGAGTGAGGGCTGACTCGCACGGTTGAGTCAACAGCAGGGGTATATAAGTGTTTATGTTCTTCATTTTAGGTTAAGCCTCTCATTACACACACATCACTCAGATCTGGTAGCTTGTCCGATTCTCTCTCAACCCAAATCACTCAAGAGGTGAATAATAGCTCTAGGTGTTAATCTAATCACACATTCATTGTTGTGGTTTGAATTAATTAATTCCAAAAAGCATTTTCATATTCACTAGAGGGTTTAATTCACTAATTTCGCCTTTGTGTGAGTTAAATCTGTTGATTTCGAACTTCCTAGTCATGTTTCATCAGCTTGTGGTTACGATCACAATAGTGTTACTTATTTTGAGATTTATCGACTTATGTTTTGAAAGTCAACTTTTTTAATAAAATTAAATGCGATTGCTTTGAAACGTCTCATATAGAGGACGTAACTGTTAACTGTGGGACCTATGATTAACACGCCGTCAGATGAGAATTTGACGGGGTGTTATAATATACATATAATTATATATATATATATATATATATATATATATATATATATATATATATATATATATATATATATATATATATATATATATATCATTCTCATCAGAATGTTCACACAAATATATAAAATGAGAACATTGGCAAAATAGGAATTTTGTATCCTTCCATCATTTTAGCCTATCCTACATTTCTGTTCTCTCTCCTAAAATTTTTCTTTCCATAATAGATGTAAAATACGGCCTATTTTTACTAAATGAATATATTATATATGATTATATTAATAAAATTTTATATGTTCGTTCATTTTAACCATACATACAAAATATAGAGTTTGTAATGATTACGAACGAATACGAACTTATTATTGCATAACTAAATTCTTTACGTTACAAATTTTAAAATACATGACATATTTTAACTCGTGGTGTCAACAAAATTGATAACCAAACATTGAACAATAAACCTGAAACAGTCAAACTTACAAATTGCACAACAAAACCAACATATACATCAGATTTGGTAATCAAAATACAACAACTGCAAATTCAAAATCGAAAACATATTAGTCTTTGTTTAGCGATCCACGATTCGAGTGATTAGCGTGGATGCTCCGACGATGACTTCGATGCACTCGAGAGTTCAAGCGATGAACGTGGATGAACCGATGACGTGAATGCACTCGTGAGTTCAAGCGATGAACGTGGATGAACAGATACTTCAAGCGATTACATGGCTGGATGCACGTAGTTACCAAATCGTGATTTAAATAATATACAATGTAGAATAAAGTCCGGTCAATAAGCATTTGCGTCGAGTGCTGCAGTCATCATCAATAGTGTCGCATAAAATTTTTATGGATATTGTGATAGCAAGTTTTTTAAAAATGCAAACTTTTGATGATGCGTATGATTGAGGAAAATAAATAGTTGATCATGTCATGTTGGGATCTTATGGAAGAAGAATATTAAAAGATTATGGGTCTTCTGTTCAAAAGAGATATTGAATCATGCGTTAAAGTTGGATTGGTAGTTACATAATCCGTGAATTATCGGGTTAAAGCTAAAAATAGGCTACAAACTTACACAAATGTACCGATGTCGCTGACAAACTCATTTTCGTCTTACTGTCGCCTACAAACTTTCAAAAAATGTGCTAATATCAACATTTTATAGTTTTGACCTGTTACATACTAATTTTGACCTGATAAATTTTATTTTATTTTTTTAAGAATTAAGATCCAATCCACGAACGACACGTGTTGATTTTAACCAGTTTAGGCGGTAGCAAGTCATTTTTGTTTACATTGGGACACTTTTTGAAAGTTTTTGTTTATATCGGTACACTTTTTGAAAGTTTGTAGGCGAGAGTAGGACGGAAATGAGTTTGTGGGCGACATCGGTACATTTATGTAAGTTTGTAGCCTATTTTTAGCTTTAACCCTAAATTATATACTGTTACTACCCTTTTTATTAATTTCAATTAACAAAATATTTAATAATAGATTTGATTGATGGAGGGTCTAGATGTGTTATCACCAAAACTAAAAATGAGAATGTTCTCGCTTGAACACATCTCTATATATGAACACATCTCTCTCTCTCTCTCTCTCTCTCTCTATATATATATATATATATATATATATATATATATATATATATATATATATATATATATATATATATATATATATATATATATATATATATATATCTTAAACAAGTAGTTAGTAATTTACGTAAAATTCATTTCATATATATATCGTACAAAATTAGAAGAGATTTACGTATGCTATAATATTCCACAAAATTAGTATTCCACAAACAAAAGGTCACCAAAATTTTTGAATGGATTTATCTTTTTATTCGCCGCGAGTTAGGTTTCATCGCTATAACCGTTCAACTCGAAATAATATTACGAACCAAACGCAATAAATTGTATTCAACATGGAACTTCGATGCACTACCAACGGAGCATTTCTTTTTAACAATAATTATGGAAGTGATTTAAATTTATAGTTTAGTCCTTAAAATATTTATGAATATACAAATATAACTATTATAATATTAATTATACATGACGACTCCTCCGAGTAACCTTAATTTGCTAAAATTACTAACAACTTTTTAAAAATTAAACTCGCGAGTTACACTTTTATTTAAAAAATAATTATATATTATAATTGTAAAATAATATAACTTAGAATTTACTAATGTTACGTTCCATGACAAATTTTCAATGGACTTATATTTTCTCTAAATATTACGTAAGAAAATTGTAAACGTTAAATTACTAACATCATCGAAAACCACTTATAAAATTTGTCAACACTACGGCCTCAAGAACTTTTAAAATTTGTCAATACCACGTACTCTTAAACTCAAAAGAATAATTGTTTAAAAAAATAAATTAATTTTGCACAATTATTTTATCTACCATGAAGTGTGAATATCTAATTAAAAGTTTTTAAGAGGGAAGCACTTTTTTGAGAAAAGTGGGGGGAAATAATGTTTTTTTCTTCGTTTTTTTGAATTTTTTTTTTCAAACATTAAGATCACATGAAAATACACTTTGTGATAAATGTTATTATTTTGGCAAGAAAACGCTCAAAGATATAAATGAATATTATATACAATTATTTTTTGAATTAAAATATAACTCGCGAGTTTAATTTTAAAAAGGTTGTTAATCATTTCAGCAATATAACGGTACTCGGGGGAGTCGTCATGTATAATTAATATTATAATAGTTAACTATGTATGTTCGTAGATATTTTACAAAATTACGATATAAAAAAATTGTAGACACTAATGAAATAAAACATTGTAGACATTAATGATATAAAAAATTTGTAGAAATTAAGTTACTAACACCACCCAAAACTATTTTTAAAATTTGGTAACACCACTAGCTCTTAAACTCAAAAGAACTTTTAAAATTCGTCAACACAACGGGCTCTTAAACTAAAAAGGAATTTGTAAAATTTGTCAACACCACAGGCTCTTAAACTCAAAAGAATGTTTAAAATTTGTCAACACCACGGGCTCTTAAATAATTATTATAGTTTTTCTATTTTTTTAGTATCACTATTTACATACTAATATGAACTGCAATTTATATTTTTTGCACGGTTTTTTACACACTCGTACAATGTACAGACTCAAAACCTAGTATATATATATACATATATATATATATACACACACACACACACACACACATATATATATATATATATATATATATATATATATATATATATATATATATATATATTACAATTATTATTAATATATAAATATAAAATAAATAAAAAATCTAAACGAATAAATTTTGCGGCTGTATATTTATCCTTTATACACATAGCCATACAAATTTTCATCTGCACGAAGTCATCACTATTCGTTTTGGTAATGAATATCTTTTTGACTTGTATTTTAGGTTTTATTTATTAATAAAATTTATTTCCATTGTATTTATACCTCGAAGAATAATCTAAGCTTATGATCCCCAACTCAAAATTTTTTTTCTTATTTTTTACTATTTCAAATCATAGGGTTTTATTAATAATATTATTAATCATTTAATTATTAAATTTTATCATTATTATTATTTATTTAAATTAATAGATATTAAAAAAATATATTCATGGTACGAATCAACGGAAGATTTCTTTTTAACAATAAATATGAAAGTGATTTTAAATTTACAGTTTAAGTCTTTAAAATATTTATGAACACGCAAATATAACTATATAATATTAATTATATATGACGACTCCGCCGAGTACCATTATTTTGCTGAAATGACTAACAAGTTTTTCAAAATTAAACTCGCGGGTTCCACTAACACCAACCAACACCACTTTTAAAATTTATCAACACGACTCTTAAACTCAAAAGAACTTTTAAAATTCGTCAACACCACGGGCTCTTAAACTCCATAAAAGTTTTATAATTTGTCACCAAGGGCTCTCAAACTCAAAATAAATTTTTTAAGTTGTCAACACTACGGGCTCTTAAATAATTCTTATACTATATCAATATGAACTATAAATTACATTTTTGCACGATTTTTTATACACCCGTGCAACGCACGGGCTCAAAAACCTAGTATATATATATATATATATATATATATATATATATATATATATATATATATATATATATATATATATATATATATATATATATATATATGTGTGTGTGTGTGTGTGTGTGTGTGTGTGTGTGGAAAAGTGAATATGAGTAACAGCTATATGAAAAACTCTCCATAACTATGTTATTTTGATATATATATATATATATATATATATATATATATATATATATATATATATATATATATAATCCAGTAACTTCCATCCTAAAATCAAGTTACATATTATTCCAGAATTTAATCTAAATTCCATCAAATTAATTATGATAACAAATTGTAGTCTTTTACAATATTCAACTGATTGAAATATCTTTTTGTTCCAAACTTCGCTTTAACCTACCTGTATTTTAATTCAATTCTCATCGATCAAGTTCGTTCAATTGCTTCCATCGTGATCACCCACATCAATAGCAAGTAGATTTGGTTCGTGATTGAAGAACGTATATGTTGTGTTATTATAAAATCAATAATTATTTAGTTTAATTGTTCTTATAATACTAAAACTCAACCCAACTTTGATCGTAGGCTCAAGGCCAAAACGACATAAACAAGAAAAAAAAATAGCGCCTCAAACTTTGACGCATTTATATTCCTAACCCCTCAATCATAAATAAACTCCACCCAAATTTTTAATGGACCGTATCTTACCACCCGCCGCGAGTTAAATTTTCTCAAAATCACCGTTCAACTCGAAATAATTTTATGAACATAACGCAAATAGCTATGCTCGAAACGGACTATTTTTAAAAAACGCTAAATATTTCAGGATATTTTTCATACATATACATACACGTATACTAAATAACCTAAAGTAACCCCGTTATATCGATGGTTCTTTTCCCTTTTTATGCGATTTCTCTGGCGTTAAAAACGTGGAGTCCATTAGGTATACTACGTACTAACCACGTGTTTCCAAACTTACCCGTACCAACGCGTTTTTATTCTGTAAATACATAACGCTACGTTAAATATGAATATGCAATCGAAAGGCTCCGCCGCATCGCACGGGCCGGTATATTTCTAGTTTGATACTAAGTCTGATTGAAATTGTATTACATTGATTGGACGTGGTGTAAATTGATTTTGTTATTCAACCGATTTACTAGCTGATGTTCATTACCTACCAAATAAGAAGTATTTGTGTTTGGTTGTAGTTATCAAAATTAATGTTCGTTCAAATGATTTACTGTCAGTGGCGGAACTTGAACTCGACTACAGAGGGGGCATCTAAAAATTTAATAAATTTTTCATTGTCAGTAGGGCAAACACTAAAAAAAAAACCTTATTTTTTGATAATTTTATTTAGTGTAAAATTTTTTTTCCTGTTAAATCCAGGTGGGTGGATGCCCCCTTTGTTATACCTTATGTTCTGCCACTGTTTACTGCTAATGTTCGTTCCTTATGATTTTTTTTTATCAAAATTAATGAGATGAATTCAGCTTGAACTTTGGAGTAATGTGAACGTGATTTTAGGATGGAAGTTACCGGGTTTTAAATTTTTCATCAAAACGACGTAGTTTTGATGAGTTTTTCATATAAGCTTATGTGGTGCTGTTACTCATATATATATTATTAATAAATTCCCTAATATATTAAGACTCCCTCCGTCCATATATTATTGTCCGGTATTCCATTATGTGATTTCCCTAATTAATTATCCACTTCCATAAATCGAAAAGAATAAGAAGATTCATGTGTATTATGCCCTTAACGTATATGAATAGGATTAAAGGAGAAAGAAAAGTTAAGGGTAAAACTAAAAAACAAATAAAAGGTACAGTATTTTTATAAAATTTTTTAAACTGTATATTTTTTTGTATATGAACAATTAATATAGGACGGAGGGCGTATTAGTATACAAGTGAGTGAATAAACATTAATAATATATTTAGACAAAGAAAAAGGAAAGATAGGCGGCCGTCAAAAAAGAAAAAAAAAAGGAATAGAGAAAGTAATAGCATATGAGTGTTTGTAGAGGGACCATTCCTTAATTTGACTTGTTTTTTATTAGAGCACCAGGAGTGGGAGAGGTCACTGACCTCATCGGGCATTGCATCGCTAGTCGCCCCACTCCCCCACCCCGTCACCTTTACGCGTCGCATGTAGGTCAGTCGTGAAATATCACATTCATATTGATTATAAACGTTCCATATTAATTGATTTCGTCGCGAGGTTTTGACCTCTATATGAGACGTTTTTCAAAGACTGCATTCATTTTTAAAACAACCATAACCTTTATTTTATCGATAATGGTTTAAAAAGCATTACGTAGATTATCAAATAATGATAATCTAAAATATACCGTTTACACACGACCATTACATAATGGTTTACAATAAAAATATGTTACATCAAAATAAGTTTCTTGAATGCAGTTTTTACACAATATCATACAAGCATGGACTCCAAATCTTGTCCTTATTTTAGTATACAACAGCGGAAGCTCTTAATAATCACCTGAGAATAAACATGCTTAAAACGTCAACAAAAATGTTGGTGAGTTATAGGTTTAACCTATATATTATCAAATCATAATAATAGACCACAAGATTTCATTTTTCCATAAATATACATCTCATATCAGGAATTTCACAAACTGCATAGAGATAAAAATTCATTCATATGTTGAACACCTAGCAACCGACGTTTACTTAATGCATAGAATATCCCTAAAACAGAACCTCTCGTCTGTATAATAATCTCGAAGTACTAAACCATCCATAACACGAATGGGGGTTGTTAAGCCCAATAGATCTATCTTTAGGATTCGCATCAATTAGGGGCCATTTCCCTAATTCTTAGGCTACCAGACTTGAAGGGCGATATTCGGTTTAATAATCCAACCATAGAATGTAGTTCCGCATACTTGTGTCTATTTTGTAAAACATTTATAAAACTGCATGTATTATCATCCCAAAAATATTAGATTTTAAAAAATGGGACTATAACTCACTTTAACAGATTTTTACTTCGTCGGGAAGTAAAACTTGGCCACTGGTCGATTCACGAACCTATAACAAATATGTACATATATATAAAGTATGTTCAAAATATATTTACAACATTTTTAATACGTTTTACTGTTTTAAGTTTATTAAGTCAGTTGTCCTCGTTAGTAACCTACAACTAGTTGTCCACAGTTAGATGTACAGAAATAAGTCGATATATATTATCTTGAATCAATCCACGACCCAGTGTATACACGTCTCAGGCTAGATCACAACTCAAAGTATATATATTTTTGGAATCAACTTCAACCCTGTATAGCTTACTCAAATATTACTGCATATAAAGTGTCTATGGTTGTTCCAAATAATATATATACATGGGTCGATATGATATATCAAAACATTTGCATACGTGTCTATGGTATCCCAAGATTACATAATATATTAGAATACATGTATAATACAATATAAGTTAGCTAGGATATGATTGATATAGATTTGTTACCAATTTTCACCTAGCTACAACAAGCAAAATTATCCAATCTTGTTTTACCCATAACTTCTTCGTTTTAAATCCGTTTTGAGTGATTCAAGTTGCTATGGTTTCATATTGAACTTAAGTTTATGAATCTAAACAGAAAAAGTATAAGTTATTGTATGAATTATTAAAGTAAATTATTAAAGTATGAATTATTAAAGTGAATTATTAAAGTATGAATTATTAAAGTGAATTATTAAAGTATGAATTATTAAAGTGAATTATTAAAGTATGAATTATTAAAGTGAATTATTAAAGTTAAAGTAAAGTAAAAATAAAGTAAAGGTAAAGTTTAAGTATAGTAAAAGTATAAAACTATGTACGTATAATACGCGTATAAATATATATAATATTAATTTAAATCGTTATATATATTTAATAAAATAAAATATAAATATCGTTATCTTTATCATACTAGTTAAGTAATGAGTTGTTAAAAGTGGTTCTAGATATTTATAAAAGTTATATACGTTTTAATAATAATGTTCTTTTTTAAACTGAAAACGTTTTTGTACGTTTGAAACTAAATAGATCAATCGAGTCTTTATGAGATTCAATCTTCCACTATCCTTTGTCTAGTTCTCAATGATTGACAATTTGTTCTTATTTATAAATCACTTTACCATTTTCCGAATATTGTTAAAATGGAAAGATTTCTCAAAAAAAACGTGGGCCTTTCAACAGAGACTTGTAATCATAATTCAATATATCTGATAATTCAATCATTTGATCTTATCTTCTAATTCCATTGATAACCATTTTGAAACAGATACAATCATATAAAGTATTTAATCTAATATTTTGTTTACGTTTCAAGTTATAATATATATACACATATACATATATAATCATATTCTTTTATTGGTTCGTGAATCGTTGGAACTTGATCGAGGTTGAATGAATGTATGAACATAGTTTAAAATTCTTGAAATTTAACTTAACAAATATTGCTTATCGTGTCGGAAACATATAAAGATTAAAGTTTAAATTTGGTTTCGAAATTTCCGGGTTGTCACAGTACCTACCCGTTAAAGAAATTTCGTCCCGAAATTTGAGTGGAAAGGTCGTGAATGATAATAAGTATGTTTTCATGATGCATACGGGCTGAAAATTAGAGTTTTATCATCAGCGAATAATTTGGATAAACAATCCATTTATATGAAGAGTACGAATGAAGCTAACATAGAAGAGTGAAATGAGTAAGTATAGATTCATCTTATCATTTGACGTAGATTTGATTGATTCCCAGATTTCAAGGGATTTGAAGAAAAGCTTCTTAATAAGATTTGACTCTCCGGTAATCAAGGAAATTAGGATCCGCTTTAAATGCTATCGTCCATTTTAATTGTTCTGTCGGAGATTTTCTTATAAATTCACCTCCTTCGTTTCCTTACAACTCACACCTTCTGTTGATGCATTTTATGCAAGTCCCTAGACATCTACCCACGTCCATTGCAGGTACAACAGTTCACAGGCCACCATGATTGCTCGTTATTATCCTATCCGTGTTTGTATGTGGTTACAGGAACTGCAGGAACAAGATTTAGATGTTTGACTATGTTAGACTTAGTCAGACGTACGAGTGAAGCCTCACTAGTACGGCTGACAGGCTCATACGCACGGTTGATGCTGAGCTAAGTCACAATTACAACCTAAATGAGAAGACACGAGTGAGTGATCACCCATACAGCTGATGAAGCCAACTCGTACGTGTGATGAATGAATCGTATGGGTGAGTCAATAGCAGGGGTATATAAAGTCTTATGTTCTTCATTTTAGGTTAAGCCTCTCATTTGTTACACACACTCAGATCTAGTGAGTTCCTCCGATTCTCTCTCAGTCCAACTCACTCAGGTGGTGAATAATAGCTCTAGGTGTTGATCTAATCACACTTAATTTAGTTGTAATTTGACTAAATTAATCAAAAAAAAACTTAACCTATTCACTAGAGGGTTTGATTCACTTATTCCGTCATTGTGTGAGTTAAATCTATTGATTTCTAAGTTCCTAGTCATGTTTCATCACCTTCTATTCTTTCCCCCTCAACTCATATTTTAAACTATTCATCAATATGCTCCATCCAGTTCTGATTCTCGATATACTTCTAACTTTCATATCGGTCATTCTTCTTTTTCATCTACCGCCGGAAGAATCTATTTACTTCTACTATACTCTTGGGTTTATAGTGTTTCTAGTTCTCCCGTGTCTTTATATTGCTATAGGCATCGATATATATGGTTTATAATTTCTGGTTTATCGTTGGGCTTTATATGTTCCCTTATATTTCAAAGTCTCTGCTTCTGTCTTCTATAATCATTATCATTCACAGTTAATGCTCTCTTTTATTTGCTGCAATTTATACCCCAATTTCTATTTCGGAGTTTTTTCCTTTCGTTTCTTCTTCTTGCGATTAAGCACCGCTTGTAATGGTCCAGAATTCACATATATGAATTTCGGAATGAACATTGTTGATGTTCTAGGAAGGAAATTGTGATGGCACGATCTTGACTTGTCAAATTACTAGAATACCTTGAAAAAGGCCGAATCATAAAGAAATATTTTCTTGATATTTTAGAGGTTAAATATAATACAAGAGTCGTATAACATCCAGCTTTTACCGGTTAAAGTCGTTTATAGTTTTTGCTGCTTCATCAGTATTTTTCCATTTTCGGAGAACCAATTCATAGTTCGGAGTGTTTTTCAAAAGCTTCACATTCAAATTAAGTCCAGAAGATAGACGTTATATATACACATATAACTGTTGGCGTAGACATGCTACGAGATTTCAAAATACTGATTGCTAATTCCCAATGATTCGTATGGCAATTCTCATTACAAGATGCGAATGACTAAATGATGGGGTTTCAATAAATAATTATAATGACTTTTTGGAGAGGCTAAAGTCAAAGGGTAATGAAGTTGTTGGTACATCTGCTAATAATGTGGTGGAATGTAAAAGGTTCCCTGGTAACGATGGTGTATATCTCAAGGTTATAATAAGGTTAGTCTGACTGAAAAGTTGAAGTTGACTTGCTGGAGCTGTGACAAAACTGGCTACTTTGAATAGGAGTCGCAAAGTTATTTTTGCTAATAAATGACAAAGAATCTGACGCGGATACGTTGTTTAAACTTTTACTTTGGTTTCAAGAGTTTTTCGAGTACATAACTGTGGGTAACATTGAAAGGACCCGTCCTAATCCATCCGGACGAAGTCCATATCGATTATAAACAATTCCCAACAGTTGATTACATCGCGAGGTACTTGACCTCTATATGATACATTTTACAAACATTGCATTCGTTTTGAAAAGACAATCTTTCATTACATCTGAAGTTGACAGACATGCATATCATTTCATAATATATCCAACTATAATTGACTTAATAATGATCTTGATAAACTCAACGACTCGAATGCAACGTCTTTTGAAATATGTCATGAATGACTCCAAGTAATATCTTTAAAATGATCAAATGCACAGCGGAAGATTTCTTTCGTACCTGAGAATAAACATGCTTTCAAGTGTCAACCAAAAGGTTGGTGAGTTCATTAGTTTAACATAAAAATCGTTTCATAATTTTAATAGACCACAAGATTTCATATTTCCATTTCTCATAAACATATGTCCCATGCATAGAGACAAAAATATCATTCATATGGATTGAACACCTGGTAACCGACATTAACAATATGCATATAAGAATATCCCCATCATTCCGGGATCCTCCTTCGGACATGATATAAATTTCGAAGTACTAAAGCATCCGGTACTTTGGATGGGCCTTGTTGGGCCCGATAGATCTATCTTTAGGATTCGCGTCAATTAGGGTGTCTGTTCCCTAATTCTTAGATTATCAGACTATATAAAAAGGGGCATATTCGATTTCGATCATTCAACCATATAATGTCATTTTAATTACTTGTGTCTATTTTGTAAAACAGTTATAAAAGTTGCGCATGTATTCTCAGTCCCAAAAATGTAAAGAGTAAAAGGGGATCAAAGGAACTCACCATCCAATATTTTGTAGTAAAAATATTCATACGACAAAACTGAACAATGCATGGTTGGCCTCGGATTCACGAACCTATATAATTTGTGTATATATTAGGACTTATAATAACAATTAAGCAAGTATATATTAATATCAATATACTTAATCATTTTCATGATATTATTTGTATCTTTATTCTTTATGTTGGTAATCATAATAGTAATAATAACGTTAATAATTATAATTATAATAATGATAATAATCTTATTAATAATAATGTGTTAATGATAATAGTAAAATAATAATACTTAATACTTATAATAATAATAATAATAATAATAATAATAATAATAATAATAATAATAATAATAATAATAATAATAATAATAATAATAATAATAATAATAATAATAATAATAATAATAATTCTACCTCAAAAATAAGGTTTCTAAAAAGAATTGCCAAAGCCCAAACTCGAACCCGCGATCTCTCGTTCCCCTCCAACACCCTTAACCATCCAAGAAATTCTGTCTTTCTAATATTTATTCGTTTCATTTTTATATATAACCCGTATATATATTCTAGTATATTTCTTCTTCTTCTTCTCAAAAATTTAATTGATCAGGAAACCAATCAAATTACTTTCATAGATCCTCATCATCATCCTCATCTAAATTTATTATCAATACCAAGTAATCATCTATCATTTTCTTTATCATTTTATGTATCACATAAAATCATAACAATAATCTTCTTCATTTCATTATCTTTTTCTTATCAATCATTTAACATCATCTTCGCTATAATAATCATCATCATAATTCGTTTTTCGTGAATTTCACAGCTTCATAATCATAATCTATAAAATCATCATAGAATATCATTACCATCAACTATCCTTCTGGCTCTTCTTCTTCGTTCACAAGATTCATCATCAAGCTTTTATTTATCAAACGGTCCACCAGGAAGAAGAGTGGGTCACGGTCCAAATAAAACTTGTAGCCCACATAACCTTTTTATGGCCTTTTTCTCCTTGATCAGATAACACGATGGTAGCTCATAAATAAATAAATTAAAAAAAAACGCAATCCCTTCTCATCCTGGTAATCGATTTCTTTTCATTCAACAAGTAGGTATCCCCTTTTCTTTTGATTGTCGGCCAACAAAGAGGAGGGTAACACATCATCACTCATCATATACCCATTTAAATAATTCTGTGGGGTTCTCGTTGGTTGGCCACAAAGGCAAAGCACAAAAAAAAAAAAAAAATACACCCTAATGGTATATATCATCTAATAACTTTACAGCTAAAAGGTTCATCTAAAGGATGCAATAACAAGTGGTTTTGTTTAAGGTGGGTAAATATATTGTGGGGTTGTTATATATGTCGACCACATAGTAAAGAAAGAACCATTCATAATTTGCCTTAATGCTTTTGATATCACCCAATATTTTTATGTAGTTCGCTGTGAGAGTTTGGAAGGAGAAAAAAATTATGCAGTTTCATAATATTACAAACAGAAGCTGGCTGGACGGAATCACGTAACAGAAGTATGCAGTAGCAATAATCGATTGAATATGTTTTGTTATTTACTTACGATGGTTCTGTAAAAACAAAATAGCAGGTGGCAGTTTTGGTGAGTTGTTCGAACCAGAAAGCTAAAGAACTCGAGCAGCAGTAAAGAATTGGGTAAGTGATTGTGTCGGTTAACGGAACAACCAGAAACAACAATGAAGGAGAGAGAGAGAGAGGGGAATAAGGTGACGATTAGAGGCTGTGGTGATGTTTTCAACGGAGGTGGTTAATTGATGGTGATCATTAGTTCCATGGTGTTTGTGTGGTGATGATGATATTCAGGATCACGATGGTGATGATTATCATTGGTGGTGATTCGGTTATTATGACAGCAGCCCTTGTTGGTTGTTATTCAAGTTGTAAACGATTTCGGTGGTGATAATGGTTTGTGGTATACTTCATACGTATGTATTCATATCTATAGGGAAGATGGTGAAGTGATTTGTAAACTAGGTGATTTGCAAGCTAGGTGATGGTTGTCTGTGATTGATTTTTCTATGTTTTTTTTTCTTTCCATTAACAGTAACGATTGATACTATATATATTAGTTGAAATTAGAGAACTGAAACTGTTACATGTGATGTGATCAATTTATCTGTATTGTCCATTGATTTGGACTGGTAACTTATTTGAGACAAAAAAATTCCTTTAAACCACTAAAGTCAATAATCAAATGGGTGAGATCATCTAATTGGTACAATTGTTACTGTGAAGCAACGAATTTTATGAAAATAACAAAATCACATACAGTTTGATTGGTACCTAAAGCAGATTCTGATCCAATATCTTTACTTTATATATATATATATATATATATATACTATTTTGTATAGATAATATATTAATAATAATAACAATAAATAAAATAATAACAATAATAATATTAATATAATTCACAATATTTAATAATAATAATAATAACATTAATGATAATAATATTAAGTTGTATCTTAATATAAATAACAATACCTATAATAATGATTTTTAATAGATATTAATACCCATTATGTTAATATTAATAATAATATTAATGAAAGTAATGATAATTATAACAATTAAAATTTTTAACTTGTGCTTACAACATAATCTTGATTTAGAATTTCAAACATGGATTTATATTTATACATTTATATATATATATATATATATATATATATATATATATATATATATATATATACAATTATGTTTTAAATGTTTAGTGTATACCTAATTATATATAATAAACAATTAACCTCAACGTACCTCATTATATATTTAATATTTTTATAACGTTTGCAAATCAAGGTTGAATCATTTATATGCAATGTACTAAAAATAACAAGTTTTAGTTATTTAAAGCTATTTTTCATAATAACTAAATTACTTAATAGTTCATTTATATAATTAATATAATTGTTTACATATATAATTATTTATATTTACTTTTCGAGTTATAATTAAAGGTTCGTGAATCGTCGAGATTGGTCAAAAGTCAAATGTATACATGAACCCAGTTCAAAGTTTTTGAGACTTCAACATTACAAACTTTGCTTATCGTGTCGAACTCATATAATGATTAAAGTTTAAATTTGATCGGAAATTCCCGGGTCATCACAGTACCTACCCGTTAAAGAAATTTCGTCCCGAAATTTGAGTGAGGTCGTCATGGCTAACAATAAATATGTTTTCCTGACGAATATGAGCTGATATATAGAATTTTATCATGATTGAATAATACCGATAAAATAATTCGATTATTCGAAGAGTATGAATGAAACTATCATAAGAGATTGAGATAGAGATTTAACTTTTGACGTAGTCACGGTGGAAATTAGAAAATAAGGTGCGTCTTAACTTTTGATGTTGTCTTGGTTGAATTCCGGAATTCAAGGGATTTAGAGAAAATCTTCGAAATCTAAAAGATTTGATTCTTCGGCGAATAAGGAGATTAAGATCTCTATAATTAAATACGGTGATCTGCCTCGATTACTCTGTCTGATATTTCCATTATAAATTAAACTCTTCCGTTCCATTATTCTCACCATCCCTATACTTTCTTTCTTAGTTCATACATCCAAAAGATTGTGAAAATGCTTAATCCAATTCTAATTCTTGATGTTG